>NW_024412417.1:48125479-48161101 GCF_014898765.1 Herpailurus yagouaroundi | reverse complement strand
CCCCCCCCCCGCAGGTGCGGCACGTGAGCAAGCTGCTGCCCGCGCTACTGGGCGCGCTGGGCGAGGGCGACGCGCGGCTCGTGGACGCCGCGCTGGGCGCGCTGCGGCGGCTCCTGCTGCGGCCTCGGGCGCCCGTGCGGCTGCTGAGCGCCGAGCTGGGGCCGCGCCTCCCGCCGCTGCTGGACGACGTAAGCCCCGCCCCGCCAGGCTGCCTCCCCGCCCCTCCAGCCCGCCCGGCCTCAGGCCTCTCCAGACCCCCCTGCCAGACCGCCCTTCTCCCTGGACCTGGGTTCCCGGTGTGCCCTGACTCCTTCCTCCCACGCAGGCCCGGGACTCGGTCCGCGCCTCGGCTGTTGGGCTTCTCGGGACGCTGGTGCGGCGGGGCCGGGGCGGGCTCCAGCTGGGGCTCCGCGGCCCCCTGCGGAGGCTGGTGCTGCAGAGCCTCGTGCCGCTGCTCTTGCGCCTGCAAGATCCCAGCAGGGACGCCGCTGAGGTCAGCTGCCCCCCAAGACTATCCCGCTGCTGTCCCCCTCCAGCATTCTGCATCCCCACCCTGCGCAACTCCAAAGAGTTCTACAAGGACGTCAGGTGCAGGTGTCGAGGGCTCCTAGCTTCCTGGTCTTTCCTGGACCACCTGCCCTGGGCTCCTCCACCCCTCGTCCTGGCTACACCCCAGCCACCTCTTGCCTCTCCCTGACCCCTACCCCTGCTCCCTTCGCCCGTCCTAGAGTTCAGAGTGGACCCTGGCCCGCTGTGATCATGCCCTCCGTTGGGGCCTGCTGGAGGAGATGGTCACCGTGGCCCACTACGACAGCCCTGAGGCCCTAAGCCGCATCTGCCACTGCCTGGTCAGTAGGGGGAGCAGCCACTCGGTCCCGTGTACCCCAGGGCCACTCTCCCAGCCAAGGTGGTGGCAGGTCTAAGACCTCAGGCCCTGATGCCGTGCCTTGGGGGTTCGCCAGGGGGTCCCAGCTCCTGGGCTCCCCTTTGCCACCTTCTCTCCATATGGGATTGGCCCTTCCACACTGCCATAAGCCTGTCTGTCCCCAGGTTCAGCAGTACCCGAGTCACATCCCCAGCTTCCTGAGCCAGACCCAGGGCTACCTGCGGAGCCCGCAGGACGCCTTGCGCTGGGCAGCTGCTGTGCTCCTAGGTGAGGCAGGACTGGAGTCGCACTGTCTCTTGAACTCAGAGTTCTGGGAGCTGGACCGGCCCCTCCCTGGTAGGGCCTGGGGCCGGCACTCACTGGTTTGCCTTGGTCCAGGCTTCCTCGTCCATCACACAAGCCCCAGCCGGGTCAACCAGGACCTGCTGGACTCCCTGTTCCAGGGTAAGGACCCAGCTCGCTGGCCAGGGTTGGGGTCCTAGAGAGGCTGTGGGTGCTAGGACGGAGTGGATGGGAATGGATGGGTGGAGGGCCAGGAGTCTGGGGTACTTAGCGGTTCTGAGAGTCTTGCAACCCTGCCCGAGCCGCCCTGTCCCTGCAGAGCTGGGGCAGCTGCAGAATGATCCAGAGCCAGCCGTCGTCGCCGCGGCGCAAGTGTCCGCCCAACAGGTGGCGCTGCTGGCCCGCGCACAGCCGGGGCCGCGCCTCCCGCGTCTCCTCCGCCCGGGCCTCTGGCGCCGCGCGGGTCCCCACCGACCCCCACCAGTCTACGCGAGCAGTCCATTCCAGCCCCGGAGCGTCGTGGGCCGCTGGGGCTGCTTGGGATCCGGCTGTGCCTGACCCCAAGCCAGCCCGCAGGGAACCTGGGTCTGAGGCAGGCACCGCACTGCTCTGTGGTTCATCCTGGGTGGGGGGTGGGGGGAGCGATCCGCAGAAGAGGCTCCGCTCCAGGGGCCCCTGGACCCGGTACCAGATGCTGTGAGCAAGCCCCCTCCCCCTCTCCTGCACACAAATCCTCCAGGCCCAGGGCCACGACGGCCACGTGAGCTGGGATGGAGACGCCTCCTGTCCTGAGTACTGTTTCAGCTTGGGTGAATCCGTCCCCACTCAGGCCAGACCTGTTGCTCTCCAAGCGCCCAGGAGTGTGCCCCCACCTCTGCCAACCTCAGCCTGGGCTCCCGAGCTGGGGTCTGGTTGGGGACACTGTGAAACTAGCCCAGCCCGGGGAGCTGGTGCCCTGGCAGGCTGCCTGCTCTCCGGGTCTCTGTCTCTGCGCACAGCCTGGCTCGGGCTCCCCTGCCTTCCTTGGCACCCCTGCCCGGCAGCCCATCATCCTCCATCATGTGTCCACTCATCACCGGCCTGTCCCCACATCCCCACGCCCTCACCCCTGCTAGCCTGCCAGACCTCACCTAAACCTTCTCCAGGAGGTTCTCCTGACCGCCCCACAGGACACCACAGGCTTGGGATGATACCTGTGGGCTCAGGTGTGGGGTGCCGACATCTGCACCCCACTAGACGCTCCCCCGTGCCCTGTGTGGGCTCAAATGAGGAGAGCATGACCGAACATGCAGAGAAACAGCCCCTCTGTTGTGACTGAGCCTCTCTGGGCCGTTCAAGGCCCTCCACCTAGCCACTTCAGAGAGGCCTTGGCTCGCACAGCCTTTTGGAGGGGCTGGGAGCAGTCCCCCCAGACTGGAGACCCCTTGGGGTCCTGTCCACCCACTACAGAAAGTGTTTAAAATAAACACAGGTGGATTTAAAAAGTCTGGCGTCTTTCTGGAGACTGGGTCTGAGCCAAGGATGAAGTTCTGATGACCGTGGCCCGGTCCAACATTGCACTCAGGCTGGGGTTATAGATAAGGCAGCGTGTAGCCAGGAATGAGGGTCAGCCAGGTTCAGGGTCCAGGCTTGTGACTCAGGGCTTACCTTGAGTCAAAGAGCAAGTTTGAGGGATGCCTGGGTGGCTCAGGTGGTTGAGCATCTGACTTCGGCTCAGGTCATGATCTCGCGGTCCGTGAGTTCCAGCCCCGCGTCGGGCTCTGTGCTGACAGCTCGGAGCCTGGAGCCCGCTTCGGATTCTACGTCTCCCTCTCTCTCTGCCCCTCCCTGTCTTACGTTCTGTCTCTTTCTCAAAATGAATAAACATTAAAGTAAAAAAATTAAAAGGAAAAAAAAAAGCGAGTTTGGGAGCTCAGGCAGGAAGGAGGTGGGGTCTCTCTTTAGAGCATTTCTAGGGCCAGGCAGGGTCAGGCCAAGGCCATGTGTGGTTTGGTGTATTTGTTCAGAGCCTCCAAAGCAGATGCCAGAACAAGGTTAAAGTGCGTAAAACCTTGGGTTGCAAGGAACTTGTTCTGCAAGTGTTCCGCAAGACAAGCAAACATTTCTAATAAATTTTAACTTGACGAACGAACGATGTCTTGCAATACGAGTAGTATGTGATGCTGAATGTCACATGGTCATAACTGAGCCAATGGTTCTCTTCTCTCTCTCTCTCTCTCTCTCTCTCTCTCTCTCTCTCTCTCTGTGCAATTGTGGCCCATGCTTGGATGCTCGGTCTCAGGTTGCAGTGTTTGACAGAAATCAGTGATTTTTCAGAATGCCGGAAGGTGCCCACCACTGGAACTAGTGTATTTTTCGTCACTTCAAAGCACCTGTGGACAGTCCTTTGCTTTTCCAGACAAGCATGAGCTTAGGAATGCTTTGCCTCATTCTAGGTCAGGCTGCCTTAGATAGAGACCCTTTCCTCTGCTGCTGTTGAGTAAGAAGTTGCTGCGGCCAAGGTCAAAGAGGTTTTTGCCTGCTTTCTCCTCGAGGATTTTGACAGCTTCCTGTCTTACGTTTAGGCCTTTCATCCATTTTGAGGTTATTTTTGTGTCTGGTGTAAGAAAGTGGTCCAGGTTCATTCTTCCGCATGTCACTGTCCAGTGTTCCCAGCACCATTTGCTGAAGAGACTGTCTTTATTCCATCGGATATTCTTTCCTGCTTTGTCAAAGATTAGTTGGCCATACGTTTGTGGGTCCATCTCGGGGTTCTCCATTCTGTTCCATTGATCTGAGTGTCTGTTCTTGTGCCGGTACCATACTGTCTTGATGACGACAGCTTTGTAGTACAGCTTGAAGTCCGGGATTGTGATGCCCCCAGCTTTGGTTTTCTTTTTCAGGATAGCTTTGGCTATTCGGGGTCTTTTGTGGTTCCATACAAATCTTAGGATTGTTTGTTCTAGCTCCGTGAAGAATGCTGGTGTTATTTTGATAGGGATTGCATGAATATGTAGATTGCTTTGGGTAGTGTCGACATTTTAATAATATTTCTTCTTCCAATCTATGAGCATGGAATGTTTTTCCATTTTTTATGTCTTTTTCAATTTCTCTCACAAGCTTTCTATAGTTTTCAGTGTATAGATTTTTCACCTCTTTGGTTAGGTTTATTGCTAAGTATTTTATGCTTTCTGGTGCAATTGTAAATGGGATCAATTCCTTGATTTCTCTTTCTGCTGCTTCATTATTGGTGTATAGAAATTCAACCGATTTCTGTGCATTAATTTTATATCCTGCAACTGTACTGAATTTATGGATCAGTTACAGCAGTTTTTTGGTGGAGTCTTTTGGGTTTTCCATATAGGGTATCATGTCGTGGGCGGAAAGTGAAAGTTTGACTTTCTCCTGGCCCATTTGGATGCCTTTTATTTCTTTGTGTTATCTGATTGCTGAGGCTAAGACTTCCAACACTATGTTGAATAACAGTGGCGAGAGTGGGCATCCCTGTCTTGTTCCTGACCTTAGGTGGAAAGCTCTAAGTTTTGGGTGGTATTAGCGGTGGGTCTTTCACATATGGCTTTTACCATCTTGAGGTATGATCCTTCTATCCATACTTTCTTGAGGGTTTTTGTCAAGAAAGGATGCTTTATTTTGTCAAATCCTTTGTCTGCATCTATTGAGAGGACCATGTGGTTCTTGTCCTTTCTTTTATTGATGTGATGAATCACAGTGATTGATTTGCGGATATTGAACCAGCCCTGCATCCCAGGTGTAAATCCTACTTGATCGTGGTGGATAATGTATTGTATTGTATTGTATTTGGCCTGTCCTTCTCCTTTCTGGTGGGGTCTTTGTCTGGTTTTGGAATCAAGGTAATGCTGGCCTCATAGAAAGAGTTTGGAAGTAGTCCTTCCACTTCTACTTTTTGGAACAGCTTCAAGAGAATAGGTGCTAACTCTTCTTAAGTGTTTGGTAGAATTCCCCTGGAAAGCCATCTGGCCCTGGACTCTTGTTTTTTGGGAGATTTTTGATTACTGATTCAACTTCTTTACTGGTTATGGGTCTGTTCAAATTCTCTATTTCTTCCTGTTTCAGTTTTGGTAGTGTATATGTTTCTAGGAATTTGTCCATTTCTTCCAGATTGCCCATTTTATTGGCATATAATTGCTCATAATATTCTCTTATTATTGTTTTTATTTCTGCTGTGTTGGTTGTGATCTCTCCTCTTCCATTCTTGATTTTATTTCTTTGGGTCCTTTTTCTTTTTGATCAAACTGGCTAGGGGGGTTATCAATTTTGTTAATTCTTTCAAAGAACCAGCTCCTGGTTTTCATTGATCTGTTCTACTCTGTGTTTGTTTTCGATAGCATTAATTTCTGCTCTAATCTTTATTATTTCCTGTCTTCTGCTGGTTTTTGGTTTTATTTGCTGTTCTTTTTCCAGATCTTTAAGGCGTAAGGTTAGGTTGTGTATCTGAGACCTTTCTTCCTTCTTTAGGAAGGCCTGGACTGCTATGTACTTTCCTCTTATGAACGCCTTTGCTGGATCCCAGAGGTTTTGGGCTGTGGTGTTATCATGTTCATTGGCTTCCATGTACTTTTAAATTTCCTCTTTAACTTCCTGGCTAGTAGGATGTTCTTTAATCTCCAAGTATTTGTTGTCTTTCCAAATTTTTTCTTGTGGTTGATTTCGAGTTTCATAGCATTGTGGTCTGAAAATATGCATGGTATGATCTCAGTCTTTTTGTAATTGTTGAGGGCTAATTTGTGTCCCAGTGTGTGATCTATTCTGGAGAATGCTCCATGTGCACTCAAGAAGAATGTATATTCCTCTGTTTTAGGATGAAATGTTCTGAATATATCTGTTAAGTCCATCCGGTTCAGGGTGTCATTCAAAGCCATTGTTTCCTTGTTGATTTTCTGTTTAGGTGATCTGTCCATTGTTGTAAGTGGGGTGTTCAAGCCCCCTACTATTATGGTATTATTATCAATGAGTTGCTTTATGTTTGTGATTAATTGATTTATATGTTTGGGTGCTTCTTGTTGGGGGCATAAATGTTCACAATTTTTAGATTTTTTTTTTCTTGGTGGATACACCCCTTAATTATGATATAATGTTCTTTTTCGTCTCTTGTTACAGTCTTTATTTTAAAGTCTAGATTGTCTGATATAAGTATGGCTACTCTGGCTTTCTTTTGTAGACCATTAGCATGATAGATGGTTCTCTATCCCCTTACTATCAATCTGAAGGTGTCTTTAGGTCTAAAGTGGGTCTCTTGTAAACAGCATATAGATGGATCTTGTTTTCTTATCCATTCTGTTACCCTATGTCTTTTGATTAGAGTGTTTTAGTCCATTGACATTTAGAGTGTGAACTGAAAGATATGAATCTATTGCCATCGTGTTGCCTATAGAGTGGGAGTTTCTGGTGATTTTCTCTTGTACTTTCTAGTCTTTGTTACTTTTGGTCTTTTTGTTTTGTTTTGCTTTTTTTCTCCCCTCAGAGAGTCCCCCTTAAAATTTCTTGCAGGGCTAGTTTAGTGGTCATGAACTCCTTTAGTTTTTGTTTGAGAAATTCTTTTTTTTGTTTTAATTTTTTAATGTTTATATATTTTTGAGAGAGAGAGAGAGAGAGAGAGAGAGAGAGAGAGAGAGCAAGCAGGGGAGGGGCAGAGAGAGAGGGAGACACAGAATCTGAAGCAGGTTCCAGGCTCTGAGCTGACAGCACAGAGCCCAATGTGGGGCTCAAACTCACGAACCTCAAGATCATGACCTGAGTCGAAGATGGATGCTTAAGCGACTGAACCACCCAGGCATCCCTGTCTGGAAAACTCTTTATCTCTCTTTCTATTTCAAATTATGGCCTTGCTAGGTAAAGAATTCTTGGCTGAATATTTTTCCAATTCAGCACGTTGAATATATCCTGCCACCACTTTCTGGCATGCCAAGTTCCTGTGGATAGGTCTGCTGTGAACCTGATCCATCTTCCATTAAGGTTGGGGACTTTTTTTTCCCCTTGCTGTGTTCATAATTCTTTCCTTGTCTGTTTATTTTGTGAATTTGACTCTGATGTACCTTGTTGATGGTCAGTTTTTGTTGAATCTAGAGGGAATTCTCTGTGCTTCCTGGATTTTAGTCTGTGTCTTTCCTCAGGTTAGGGACATTTTGTGCTATAGTTTGCTCACATAAACCTTCTGCCTCTTTTTCTCTCCCTTCATCTTCTGGGACTCCTATGATTTGGATGTTATTCCTTTTTAATGAGTCAGAGTTCTCTAATTCTTATATCGTGCCCATTTGCCTTAGTTTCCCTCTTTTTTTCTGCTTCATTATTCTCCATAATTTTATCTTCTATATCACTGATTTGTTGCTCTGCTTTATCCATCCTTGCTGCTGTGGCATCCATTCAAGATTGTATCTCAGTTATAGCATTTTTAATTTTGTCCTGACTAGATTTTACTTCTCTTGCCTCCACAAAAAGGGATTCTATTCTTTTTTCAACCCCATTTAATATTCTTAATATCATGATTCCAAATTCCCATTCAGACATCTTGCTTATATCTGTGTTGATTAAGTCCCTGACTGTAATTTCTTCCTCTTCTTTCTTTTGGGATCAATTTTTTTGTCACTTTGGAGGAAGAAAAATAATTAATAAAATAAATTAATTAAAAGCAACACAAAAAAATCAAATAAAGGAAGCTAGATCCTAGGTGTGTTTTGGTCTGCTTGTTGAAAGAAGCTTGATAGAATAGAGAAAAAAAGGAAAGAAAAGAAAAGAAAAAAAAAAGAAAACGTTTAAAAATTTAAAAAATGTATACAATAAAATAGAATTAAATGAAATGAAGAAGGTAAAATAGAATAAAAATTTACAAAAAATACAGTAAAAAAGTTTTTAAAAACTTTACAAAAATGGAAAATAAAAATAATTTTTTTTCTCTTTCTGTATCCAAGATTAAGGAAAGAAAAGGAAAAAACAAAACAAAACAAAAATACCCCCCAAATAGATGAACCAAGAAATAGAATGAAATCCGAATGAAATTACAGCCAGTTTCCCCTAGAAGTCAAACTATGAAGCACTTTATAGTCCGTACACTAAGCAGGGGAAGAGACTTGTTCTGGTCCTCTGGGGCCTGAGCTTGGTTGGCACAGTTGGATGGGCTTGGTGTAACAACTCGGTTCTCCACTAGGTGGCACTGCTTAGCTTACTGGGGTGGATCGGTGTGGCACGTGCGTGTGTGTGCACGTGTGCAGGAGAGGTGAAAATGGCTTCTCCAAGGTTCCCAGTCTCTAGCAACAGAGCTCTGTGCTCTACCCTACCGGCCATCAGGTACCCCTCCTTCGTCTCCGGCTTCCGTCCACTCCCCACTTCTACGCTGTCCGCATCCAAGCCATTGTCCTGCTAGGCGGCACCTCCCTCCTGAATTTTATCTCAGATGGGGCTGTGTTTCCCAATCCCTCACTTCTGAAAACCCTGCAGCTTGGGCCCGGTCCAACTCTCTCGTTGAGCAATGGCCGGGTGCCAGCTTGCCCCAGAAACGTTCGTGCAGAGGCTCAGAGGTGATGGTAAACCACAACACACAGCAGGCACCAGGTTTCACCACACCCTGGTGTCTTTGTTCCAGTACCAGTAAAGGTGGCTGTTCTCTGGTCCACTGGGACCTTTGCCTGTGGGGAGGCCGTATGGCCTCTACCAAGTGCCCGCTCAGCAGGGGGAACCTCTTCTCCCTGTGTGGCCCAAGGACCCCAAGGACCTCAAGGACCTCGCTGCCCGCTCCTGGGGATTCGCCCTTCCCACCAGAGCACCCTCGGGTATTGAGCTGTGGAATTTCTGACTCTGCTCTCCCCTGTTTATGGAGTCGTAATGGTATTGAAACCCTCACCTTTCTCCCTTTCTTCTTCAGGCACTTGTGGGTGTTGCCACTCTTTCTCTTCCTCTCCAGCTACTTTTGGGGGGAGTGCTTTTCCTGTACTCTCCCCCGTTTTTCTGCCCTCTCTCCACAAATACAGCTCCCTACCCTCCAGGGCTTCTCTGTCCCCCAGTTCACCCCTCTGTGCCGCGTCCCTGCTGAGTTCTGTGGCTCAAGTTATACAGTGTTGTGTTAATCCTCAGATCAGTTTCCTAGGTGTGCAAAATGGTTTGGTGCTGACCCGGCTGCGTTTCAGGAACGAGAGAAGCAGAGAACTTCCATGCTGTTCTGCCATCTTGGCCCCTCTCTGCCTTAGCAAATTTTCAACTGCTATGAGATGAGGTTTTTTTGGAAGGGGATGCCAAAGAGAACATACGTTACAGAAGAAGAGAATGCAGTGCCCGTCACAGGCCCGTGAAAGACCGTCGCACCCTCTCGTTTTGCGCTAACGCGAGCAGGGGTTTCAAAGTCAAGCCCCTGCTCGTTTGTCATTCTGAGAATCCACGAGCCTTCAGGAAATGCACGATGTAGAGGAGCCAGTGAAACGTTACGTGGAGGTCCATCAGCAAGGCTTGGGTCACTCGTATCTTGTTCGTTGAGTGGCTCAACGAGGCCTCCGGTCCTGCAGCGAAGAAATACCTTTTAGAGAATTTGCCGCTCAAATCCTTGCTGGTTATGGGTAATGCCCCTGCTGAGCCTCCAGGCTTTGAGGACGACTTCCTGGAGGAATTCGAGTTCATTAAGGGCAGGTTCCTTCCTCCCAACACCACTCCAGTCCTCCAGCCCATGGAGCAGCAGGTCATTTAGAACTTTAAAAGGCTTTACATCAAAGCACGATTTCAGCGATGCTTCGAGGTGACCGAAGGATAAACCTCACCCTCCAAGTTTTGGAAAAATCGTTTCCACACCATGAACTGCCCCAAGATCATCGATAAAGCCTGGGATGGGGCCACCAAGAGAACCTTCAATTCTGCTTGGAGAAAACTGTGGTCCGATTGCGTTCTTGGACGTGACTTAGAGGGGCTTGTTCATGAACAGCAGCCACCAGTTGTCGATGAAACTGTGTCCTTGGGGAAGACCAGGGGACTGGAGGTGAACAAGGACGACATTCAGGAGCTGGTGGAGGAGCATGGCCAGGAGCCGACCACCGACGAACTGATGGGTCTGCATTACGAGCAAGAGCTAGAGGTTATGGGGGAGATCTCGTCTGCAGAGGAGGAGAAAAAGGCCGAGGAATCCCTCGCTTCAAATGAGATTAGGGAGATGTGTAAAATGTGGGAAACAGTGAAACATTCTGTAGAAAAGCACCACGCGAACAAGGCTGCAGCAGTCCGAGCGATGAATCGGTTTAACGACAATGCAATGTCACATTTCCGCCAAATCCTCAAAAGGAGGCAAAAGCTGGTGTCATTGGATAAAGTTGAATGAAGAGCAAAGGATTCCATTGAGCCAATAGGTGGCAGTGATTCCGTTGGCGATGGTGAAAGTCGTCCTACACAATAACACTCCTCTCTCTTGTCTCCCTCACACCAGCCACGAAGGCTTTCAAAAGAAAGTAGGTTAATTTGTTTATTTTTCTTTATATTCCGTATTTTCTTTATTATTTTGTATTATATTACAGTATTATAATCATTTTTATAGGAATATTTTTGGGTGGAACGAATCATCTGAGTTTCCATGATTTCTTAGGGGGAAATTCGCTTTGATATACAAGTGCTTTGCTTTACAAGCGTGTTTCCGGAAGGAAATCTGCACGCAAACCAAGGTTTGACAAAACAAGAAATGTATGGCGGATGCTCTGGACAGGTCAGGAGGCCCTCCTACCACCGTGAACGGTAGGAGAGAAGGAAAAGTTTGTCGGTGGGAGCATCCTGCCGGGCTGTACTGGCCTCGGAGCTCCCAAGCTGGCCACTCGCGGGGAAGGACCGCAGCTCGCAGGATGGCGTGTGGGGCAGGGCCCGGTCTCCCACTTCGGTTTCCCCTCCGTGCAGCCGGTGTGTGCGGGGAGCGTCCTCAGAGCCCCTGGCTGGACCCAGGCCCTGGGCGGGGCCGCACGGAGCCTCATGCCCCCCTCGCCGGTCGCCCTGAGGGCGGAACGTGGGGTAGGTGTCCGGTGCCTGTTCCTCTCGCCAAGCACAGCGCGGCCGGACAGCGATGCCCTCCGGAAAGGAGGTCCCAGACTCAGATGAAGGCTCAGGCAGGCAGCCCCCTGTCCCGGGCCACCCCACCTCGGCTGTGCCTGGGTGTCTCCCACCTGGGGGCCCCACCCCCGCCCCAAGAGCAGGAGCACAGGCTGTCTCCCGAAGGACCAAGGACGCGTCCGCCTCTCGTGGTCGCGTGTCCGCCCCGCCCCCTACCGGGAAGCCCCCCTCCCACTACCTGCCCGCCAGGTGTGAGGTCGTGCCGAGTCCACGTGGCCCGGAGGCCGGGCTGTGGCCGCCCCCGGATGTGTGACCCTTCTCAGAGACTGCTCTGCTGGGCTGCCCCGTGGCAGCACCACAGCCCCGTGCGGCTGAGTGCTTCCGGCCGGGGGGGTGTGCGGGGTGGCCGGGTCCCCCAGGTCTGTCCGCAGAGGGCCCGTCTGCTGCGACTTGCCAGCGTTGCTAGGCTCGGACCCGCTTCCCTTCCGTGCGAGGCCCTCCTGCCTCGGTGGCGGTGCTCAGACGCTCTCGGCGCGCTGCTGCTCCTGGAGCCTGGACCATCAATCGGACCCCGCAACTGGGGCTTGGTGGGACACCCATGGCCCGCCTCGGCCCCTGCCCAGGTGCTCCTGAGACCCGGGCCGCTCCAGTTCCGCTGGCGCACTGCAGGTGGCCTTTCAAGTGCCCCCAGGGAGGGTTCTTTAAAGAGGAGCAAAGCCCTAGAGAAGACCATCGGGCCTGGGGACGGAAGCCTCTTACTGGGCTGTGTGGGAGGGCAGCCTCAGGTTGCTGCCCGGATCTGGGAAGTGTGGCGTGCAGTGTCCCTTCTGTTCTGATATTCATTTTACCGCCGGGCTTGGGTGCCAGATACTCTCTGCAGTTAACGCCCCAGCCTCAGCCGGACCTCCTGTCCCTTCTCATGAAGCCGCCTGTCAACGGTGGCCGGGACAGAGGGCGTCAGAAGGCGTGTACCTTCCTCTGCCTTCCACCACGAGGGCGGTTGACTGCGTTCCCACCGAGGAGAGGCAGATTTCCCCAGAGATGGGGAGAGCTTCCTGGCCGGATCACGTACCCTCTCTCCCTGCACGAGGGGCCGCATCTGCCATGCGCAGCTCAGGGCCTGCGAGGGCCCGGAGGCCTGCCAAGGGCCCTGGATGAGCAGCTCGGGGGCTGCGGGCCCCTCTCCGGGGAGAGACTCTTCCCTTGGAGCTTCCCCTCGAGCCTCCCTGCAGCCCCTGGCCGACTGCTTGCCAGCCACACCTACCCCCCACTGCGGCCCCCACTACCTCCTGGCAGCGGCGTCCTCAAGGTCCCTGAGGCAGATACAGACCCTCTTGGTAAAACCGCTCTGCCCTGTTCTTCGTTGGGCCAGCACAGCGGGGAGGGGCCAGGGCCCAGCCATGCGGCGCTCGCTCCCGAGCGGCCAGGGTCAAACACAGGGCGGGCTCCCCTCAGCCCCCTAGCGCACCAGCGGCGAGACCACGGGGCGGACGCCTGTGCTCAGTCCCCGCCGCCGCTCCCTACCCAGATCTGGGGCCCCTCAAAACCTCAGTGATCCCATTTTTCCTTTACACACCACATTTATTGACTTGCCCCAACTCCTGGCCCCACGCTGAACCGGCCACGTGGCCGGTCGGGCTCTCGCCGTCCCGGGGCTGGCCGCCAGCTGGGCAGGAGCCCCGCCCCGCCCGGAGGGCTGCCCAGGCGCCCCGGCGGGAGAGCCAGGCTCGGCCCTAAGCGCTGCCCTGGCTCAGATGCGGCAGCAGCACCAGGCAGGCGTAGAGGGCGCTCGTGCGGCCCTGCGCGTCCGGCTGCCAGTGCACCTGGGGGACGTCCACCCGCAGCTCCAGGCCGCACTCCTCCAGCAGGACCCAGGCAGGTGCCTTTGAGTCCCAGCTGCTCCCCAGGAGCTCCTGCGGCAGGGACACAGCCCTGTGCTCCTTCCAGGGGGAGCTCTGCTCCAGGACGCTCTGCACCTGCAGGACAGTGTGGGAGGTCGTCGCTGCCCACTCCACTCCCAGCATCCGTCACGTGGGGCGCCGCCCCCCCCCCCCCGCGGCAGGCCCAGCCCTGCCCTGGCCACCCACGCTCTCTCACCAGCCTGGACTGCCCGGACAGGTCCCCTGTCTCCAGCGCCTCTGCGAGCAGTACACGCTGGGTTTCGTTCAGCTCTGGGGAGAGACTTCAGGTAAGAGGGGGTTCCAGAAAGCCAGCTGGAGAAGCCCATCTCCCTGCCCCCCCTCCCGGCCCCCCCCCCCCAGGAGCCTCTCACCAGTCAGTGCTTGTACGAGGTAGAGGATGGGGCGGGCGAGTTCTTCCTCTACCTTTCCAGAGGACTGCACCAGGCACTCCAGGATGGCACCCCCTGGGGCATCGGGGGACGCCACCCACCCACAGCACAGGCCCTGTTCCAGCTGGGGACATATGGTGGGGCGGGTGAGCCCGACGGGCAGGGCGCAGGTCCCACCCACCCTGCCCACTCCAGCAGGCTGCTCACCCCCTCCTGGAGGCTCTCCAAGGCCGGCTCTTCCCGCAACACCTTCATCAGGCCTGCCAGGATCTGCCCGCACAGTTCCCCGGACAAGCCCTTCAGGCCGTCGGCGTGGACACTAACCTCTACCTTCAGGCCCTGAAAGTCTTCAGTGACTGGCATCTGGTCCTCAATGTCCCCATCTGTGTGGAGAGGGCTGGAATTGCCCGGGCGCCCACAGGACCCTGGAGAGCCCTGGTCAGGAAGGGCAGACTCCCAGGGGGCAAAGGGGAGCCCACCAAGGGTCTGAGGGTCGTCAAGAAGGTACTGACCCGACACCATGTCCACGGGTGTAGATGGGAACCTCATCTTGAAGTAGCTGAGAGGTATCTGTGACAGGAGACCTGTGCTGCTTGTAGGCTTGTGGCCTGGGTGGAGCAGGGTGGGTCAGTGCAGGGTACAGGTCCCTGAGCCAGACAGGGCTGAAGCCTTCCCCAGACCCCGCCGTCCCTCACCGCCGCCCCAGCACTGGCCGCCCAGGGCAGGGAGTGAGGGTGTGCCAGGCCGAGGCTGGTGTGAGTGTGTGTGCACGTGTACGTGTGTGAGTGCACATGTGAGCGTGCCCGTGCACGTGCGAGAGCATTGTGTGAACGTTCACATGTGCGTGCACACGTGTATAGGTGCATCTGTACGTGTGCAACCGTGCGTGTGTGTGCGTGAGTGCACTGTGTGTACATGTGTGTGTGCGTGTGCATGTGTGACAGTCCGTGTGCACGTGTGTGTGCATGTGAGTGCGTGTGAATGTGCGTTGTACGCGTGAGTGTATGTACGTATGTGCACATGCGTGTGTGTATATGCGTGCGCACAAGCACATGTGAGCGGGTGGGTGTGTGCACGTGAGTGTGTGGGTGCATGTGCATGTGCCCGCGCGCCCAGTCCTCGGGAGCCCCCGGCTGAGCCATGCTGTGCGGAAGGCCTCAGCCGCTGGTCGTCTGCCCGCGTGGGTGGGGGGATCCCCGGTCCTCACCTGTCTGGGGCAGCCTGAAGGTCCTCTTGTCCTTGTGCTGGAGGTGGTGGATCTCTGGCCGCCAGTGGGAGTGGAGCGGGGGGGGGGGGGGCAGGTCAGCCAGTGACCCCAGCCTCTCCGTCACCCACCGGGGCCACCCTGCACAGTTGTCCCCGTGTGCCCCAACCCCTCACATGCCAGAACACGGGATCCTCAGCCACCGCAGCCAGGAAGCTGTGCAGCCAGACCCCAGCCAGCCGGCGGCTCTTCCTGTGCCTCCCTGCCTCTCTGCCACGGAGCCCAGGCCCCCCAAGTCACCCCAGTCCCCACTCACCCCAGTCAGGGCCAATAACCAGCAGGGCCGTCTGGAATGCAAGGACGCTGCCTGAGGGGATGGTGACTGTCTTCTTCCGGTTCAGGTGGCCCTGGCCCTTGCCCTGAGGGATGGGCATGGGCTCAGGAGTGAGCTGTGGGTTGTGGGGTTGGGTGGGCTGGGTGCGGGTGCTGGGGGTCTGCCTGGGGGTGCTGGGTTTGACCAGCAAACTCTGGGGTGGCCGAGGACACATCACTCCAGACTCCTGAGTCAGAGAAAGGAGAGGGCAGGGGGCCAAGGGCTCTGGCGGCGATGGCCCCAAGCAAAGCTCTTCTCCAGTTTTTTTTTTTTTTAATTTATTTTGTTTTACGTTTATTTATTTTTGAGAGGCAGAGAGAGACAGGGCCCAAGTGGGGGAGGGGCAGAGAGTGAGGGAGACACAGCATCCGAAGCAGGCTCCAGGCTCCGAGCTGTCAGCCCACAGCCCGAAGCGGGGCTCGAACTCACGAACTGCGAGATCGTGACCTGAGCCAAAGTCAGACGCTCAACCGGTTGAGCCACCCAGGCGCCCCTCTTCTCCAGTTTTTATTGAGAGTCTTATCAGTACAACTCAAGGGTGCAGGGGAAAGGAACGTGTGCTTTCGGAAGCAGGAAGCAAGCACGCTCATTAATGTCGGGGGATCGGTCCGATCAGGGTAGTGACGTGCGGGCGGCGGGGGTGGGGGGCGACGTGTGGGGGGCAGTGTATACGTCACGGGAAGGGGGTGGTTCTTCTACCTCAGATTAAGCGTTTACAGAGCGGGGAACACGATCCACGGGCAAGGTGTGGACGTTTCAAAGGAGACCGGCTCTTCTTGGTCCGCTTTGCTGCTTCTCAACCGGGCCGCCAACGTTCCCTTCTTAGATCCCAGCCGGCCAGGCTCGGCCGCTCCCTCCTGCCTCCCCGACCCCCGCCCGCCCACGGCGCACGCCACGCACCTGCAGGCGTAGGGCTCCGGGCAGGGCGAATTGGCCACAGCCCTCCTGCTTCTGGGCCCGGGTGACCTCCACCTCCTCCTGCGTCTGCAGCACCTCCGTCACCACGAACACGTCGTTCCCGCAGCTCCGCAGCTGCTGCAGGATCTTGTGCTCCGGCTGCCGCAGGCGCCTACGGCGGGGGGCAGGTCTGGAAGCTCCGGGGGCGCGTCCTGCCCTCTCTGGCCCCGGCCCCGGGCCATGGGTCGAGCCTCCCTCCAGGGACCTCAGCCTTCGTGCCGGTGGGGGGCTGACACGGCCCCGGGAGTGCGGGGGCTCTGCGGGTCCCGGGCACAGGACCCCCGTCGCTCCTTCCCCGGGGGCTCCCAACAGGGTTTGGGGGCGGGGCCAGATCCAGGGGTGATAAGTGGACACCCACAGACGCCTGGAGGTGCCCCCCCCCCTTGTCGGCTCCACCCCAGTGGCCTGGGCTCTGCCTGACCACCCTGGCCCTCAGGAGGCGCCCCCCCCCCACCTCTGCAGGCTCGGCAGCCCCCTGGGGACTCCCCCACCCCGACTGTGCTGACCCCTTGGCCTGGCACCGACATCCTGTGACTCCTGATGCCCCAAGGCTGTGACCCAGCGGTTGCTTAAGGCTGGAGCCTCCCCGGCAACCCCCCACCCCCACCCCCCGCCACCGGCTCACCTTTCTTTTTTCATGGCCCCCCAGGTGTTGAGGGGCACTTTCAGCATGCACACGTTCACGGAGGTGCTGGCTGTGGCCGACACCGCTGCCCCGCTCACAAACTTGCCCTGTCCCAACGCTTTCACCTCCACGTTGCCCTCCACCATCCCGTCCACGAGGTCTTCGATGTGGAAAGAGGCGACGCGTTCCACAGCTAGAGTCAGACCAGAGCTGGGGCTCCATCCTGCCAGCTGCCCCCCCCCCCCCCGCCCCGGGCAGAGGTGGTGCTTTGTCTTTTGAAAGCACACAGCCCAGACGCCCAGAGCAGGCAGCAGGCCAGCCTGTTCGCTCCCCTCCCACCCGAGGCCCCGACTCAGTGCCCAGCAGGGTACCTGGTTCTGGGGCATCAGGCTCCAGAATGTCCCTGATGGACAGGTTGAGACACTTGTAGCGGGGTTTCCAGAACCATGAGCTGGAGAGCTTCCTGCCCAGCAGGCAGTAGGGCTGGAAGCTGATGGAGCTCCGCAGGCTGTCCACGGGGATGAGGTCTCCTTTGGGGTCCAGCTCCCGGACCACGCTCTTGACCACCCTTTCGAAGGTGGACGTCATGCTCCCGAGGGGTACAGATGGCTCAGGCGTTCTGCGATCAGGGCTGGAAGAATGGGAGGGGGCCCGGGGCCAAGTGGGTACTTGGATGCCTCCTACGACAGGGAGCTCTTTTCCTCCACAGGCCAGTCCTGGGATGCTCCAACAGGCAGAAAGCTCCCGCCGCTGATCATTACTCAGCACTGTCTACCCTGGCATCCACTCGAACCATCTCTCCGTGGGGTGGGTGAGTGCCCCTAGGCTGGGACGGCATTCGCAGCCCTCAGTGGGACTCAGGCCATTCACACCATCTGTACCACGGCCAGAGTGCCCGCAGGATGCCCAAGAAAGCCCAGGGACTCTCAGTGCTTGGGGAAGGGTGGGGCAGGGCCACCCTCGGCTACCCACAGAGGCCTCCGTCGTGTTGTCAGCCCAACAGCGCTTAGAGCCACTCTTGAAAAGCAGCCACCGAGGGAGGGCAGGGCAGGGGCCTCAGGGTGAACCCCAGGCCGGTGCTCTCTCTGCTGCAGCAGCTGTCTCCCTGGCTGAGGTGTTCGGGGGGCAGAGGAAGAAACAGGAGGCACCAAGTTCCTGGGCACTTGGCACAGGGGCCACAGCGAGGCCCAGTCAGAGCGTCCCCAGCTTCCAGGTGAACTCTCTAGGGCTTCTTCTGTGCCCAGAGTCTAAGGCTGAGGCTTCAGGGGTCAGAGGCCAAAGCAGGCCTGACCCGGCACCCAGGAGCCCTGGGTCCCAGACAGTGGAGCTCCCTTCGGTAGGAACCTCTGAGCCTCAGTGCCCATCTGAATCGGGAGCGGACCAAAGGGTGACCGGAGACCCAGATGGGCTGGTGAGGGCGCTGCCTTCCCAGAGGCCTCGGGCTTCCCCAAACTGGTCTGGGATCATGGGGAGTCCTGGAGGGTGCTGGGACCAGGTGGCCTCCCGAAAGGGCCGACGTCCTCCGCCCCTGGTGTGAGCCACCCCCACGCCCCCGCCCTGCCAGCAAGGAACGGCACTGGGTGTGGGGCACAGCTCACCGTGACCGTCACCCCAGGCTCCGGGCCCACGACGTGAAGCAAGGCCTCCCTGCAGACCAGGGCTGTGCCGGGAAGCTTCTGAGCAAGTGCACAGACCCAAAAGTGAAACTGTGGCCTAGGGAGGCTGGCCGATGCTCCCGGAAACGCCCCAGACGGCACACACCCCGTGGGGCCCCTCTGCCCGCCCAGAGTGGAGCAAGCCAGGGGCCATGTGGCAGCCCACGGCCTCCGCCTCCAGCCGGCAACACCTCTCGTGGTTTCTTTCTTACGACTCGGGCGATGGCAAAGGCTCCATTAGACATTTCTCTAAGGAAAATGTACAAACGGGCAGCAAGCACTGAAAAGCTGCTCAGGTCATCGGCCACCAGAGGCCCGCGCATCAGACCACACCTGTCGCGACCGGCGCAACAAACACCGAGGTCAAAGTCCTGAGGGTAGGGGAATGCAAGAAAAAAGAGAGAGAAGGAAGTTTGGGAACAGGAGGGTCCCCTGGGCTGATGGCCCAAGTGACGGCTTTATTGTTGCTGTATGCGATCTTTTATATCCAGACTCTTATGGGTCAGGCCATTCTAAGAATAAACAGGTTTCGCATGATCGCTGCCAACCAAAACATTTAGTTCTGTGTTTCTTGTGAGCGTTCTAGACGGGTCACAACAAGACCTTGTTGATGAGATTGCTAGCAAAACACAGTTCCCATGTTTGTTTCTTTTTTTTTTTTTTTTTTTTTTCCCATGTTTGTTTCTATCTGACTCCGGGTAGAAAAAGGGAGGTAGCATTACTGCCAACACCTGCAGACCACGGGCTTCAGGAATTAACTTCTCAGCCTTGACAAGGCTTTCGTGTGCCCTTGAAAGTGGGGGAATGGGACTGGGAACCACCGGGTTGGCTGAGTCGACAGGGAACCGTTGCTCGACCTGGTCTCAGCCTGGCGCTGGGGCCCGGCCTCCCACACACACCTGAGATGCCACTTCACGGCCAGCGGGACCCCTGGGACAGAATCCACGAGCTGGGGACGGCTGGAGCTTCTGAAATCGGAGCCTCACACGCTGCTGGGGGCTGTGAGCTGGAGCAGCCCCCGTGGGGGACAGTGTGGCGGGGCTTGGACGGGTTCCACGGACGACTCGCCTAACCCTCATCCACTCCACTCGTAGGTGGACGCCCCGAGGGAATAAGGACGCACGTGCGTACAAAACCCTGCACGCGAACGTTCACACAGGACCGTGCGCGAGCACCAACACGTGGAGACGACCCAGGTGTCCAGCAACTGATACGCGAGCACACGCGGGGGGAAACCCACACAAAGGATGACAGGTGACAGAGTGCTCACGGACCGTGAGAAGGAAGGAAGTACTGACAGGCAGAAAGGTGAATGAAGCTGACAGAGAAGACACATCCCCTGATGTGCGGACGTGACACGTCCACGAGCCAGGCCAAACACAGAAAGCAGGTGACCGGCTGCCTGGGGCTGGGGGTGGACAAGGGGGAGAGACAGCTGATAGGCACATGGTTTCTTTGGACGTGATGGGAGGTTCCAAAATCAATCGTGGTGATGGTTTCACAGCTCCGAATATGCTAACGTCCGTGGAGTTTTATACTTTAAATGGGTGAATTGTGTGGTATGTGAATTATGTCTCAATACGCTGTTATAGAGAAATTGTGGAGTCCAGTAAGGACATCCAACCGGTCACAAGGGCACTCCTCAGTGCCCTTCCGGTCCTGGGTCACGTGTGAATCACAGCCCGTGCAAGGCAGCCGGGAGCCCCACACCCTTCCTTCACCATCACATCCTGCCTCTGGGCTCTTGCCGTGTGCCACCCTGGAGCCCACACCAGGGCTCCTCCGTGGGCCTGAGACTCACCCTGAAGGCTCTGCCACGTTCTTTCACTGACCCACGAGCCTTCCGTCCGGGGGGCGTGGGGGGAGGGGCAGGGTCTCTGTCTGGGTCTGTCCCCGGGCCAGGAGTCTGCGGTGCAGGCCCGAGGGCCCTGCTGGCCGAGGGCCCCCGGGGCCGTGGGCACATCTTCAGCTCGGTGTGGGGCTCCCAGCTCCAGTCCAGCCCCTGGGGCCCATTTGCCGGTATAGACAGGGCGTTCTTGCTGGTAGCAGTAGGAGGCTCCGAGAGCCTGGGTAAGGCTGAGTGCGCGTGTGTGTTCATGCGTGTGCGTATGCGTCTCCACATGTGTGCACGTAGTGTGCGCACGTGTGTTCACACGTACACACGTCCACCGTGTGTGCCTGTGCGTGCACGTGTGTGCACTTGTGATGAGGGAGCAGGGGGCAGGCTGGGGCCGGCGCAAGCTAGCACCCCCGCCCCCCATATGTGGGACATTCCTCAGGCCCTCCCGGCTGGCTGCCTAAGGACAAAGGAGAGGACAGAAAACAAGTGGCCAACCGACAGAGATCCAGTCCTGCAGGACCTGAGTCTCCATCAGTTTACAAATGTCTTAGTAAATTGCAAGAAAAAGGCAGTCTTCTCAGGAACCTCATCTCCAGAAACCCACAGACTCGGTTTCCTGGGGCCCCAACATCACCCCTCCGTAGTGACGTGGGGAACAAAGGCAGAAGGAAGTAGGAGGTAAAACGAAATGTCCTTGTAGCCCATCGACAGGCAAGCCGAGGCAGGTACAGAGTACAGCCTCTCCAGGAACAACCCTTCTATCCTAAAGTTAATGTCTTACTAGGTGGAAAACCACCTCAGCTTGACAAGAGCCAGGCCTCAGGTATCTTAGGAGTCCTCTTTAGCAAATCAAAGGCCCTCTGGACGCCTCGCATTTGACCTTGCTCCCCTAACTTCATAGCATATGAGGAGCCACTCCTCACGACCCCAGGGCAGCTCTCCCTGCCCACGGGTCCTGGCCCCGTGCTTTAATAAAATCACCTTTTTGCACCAAAGACGTCTTCGAGAATTCTTTCTTGGCGGGGGGCTCAGGACCCCCCACCGTCACCCCCAAACCTCATCACTTGTACATTTGTATTTGTGTCTGTACATGTTTGCATGTGTTGTGTGCGTTTGTGTGTTGGGGGCTGCGAGGCCCACGGCTCCTACATAGGGGCTCTCTCTCCTGCAGCCCTGCCTGTGTCTCTCCCTATCCCTGCAGGCAGTCCCCCCCACCCCCCACCCCAGGGCACGGGGTCTGGGGCAGAGGACCCAGGCAGGGGCCATCCACGGGCGGGCGAGAGGAGCAGTGCCACACTGCCCAGGGCCACCACCAAGGGCGGCCCACTGTGAGCCCGGCTGCCCTGAGGCTTCCGGGGGCCACCGCCTCAGGTGGGGCGAGGTGGGGTGAGGCGGGGCGGGGCGAGGTCACCACAATTGCAGGTCCACATTTTCAGCTCTTCAGCAATAACCAAAACAGGAGGCCGGTGCCAAGCCTAGTGCCATGACCTGGGCTCCTGACTCTATAGAGGACAGAAGTCAGCCTGAGAGGGCGGGGGTGAGCCTGTGGGGAGGAAAGGTGGAAAGGGTGGGAGGGGATGGCCCGCAGCCTATCCCCTCCCCGGGTCCCATTCCAGAGGAAAGGGGTGGCCCCCAGGACATTCTGAGGGCCAAGGAAGTCTGGGGTGCCATTATGTCCTCCTCCAGCCCCCTCTAGGTCATACCGAGGGAGATAAAGCCTGCCGTGGCCTAGGGGTGGGCGAGCCCTGGGGTCCGCAGCTAGGGCGGACACTGTGTCCCTGACAGCGTGCGGTGTCCAGAGACTGGGAGCCTGCGGAGGTCACTTCGTGCCTGGACGGGTCGGGGAGGCGCGGCCTGCGGGGGCCGCTAAGGTGCGGGAAGGTGGAGGGCGCTCGCTGCCACCAGGAACTCTGCCTGACCCCATCCAGGGGAAGGGGCCGGTGCAGGGGTGGCAGTGGGCAATCCAGCGCAGACCCTGCCCTGGGGGTGCCCTGCCCTGGGGGTGTCCGGCCCCTGGCCAAGACGAGGCAGGTTGCTAAGGTTCCAGAGACAACCCCGAGGGCTGGATGGAGGTGGAGGGAGCGGGAGCCGGGGCTTAGGGACACGGGAGTCCGGAGGCAGCTGCATTCCAGGCAGGGGGGTGGCCGGCAGGCCCCACGGGGGGGGGGGGGGGGGCTAGAGGGGCGCCAGGTTCCCGGGGATCGGCGGGCCGGTGCAGCGCCCCCAGCGGGAGCCGCTCAGGCCCGTCCCGCCCGACCCTCCGGGGACACTCAGGGCGCCCTCACCCTCCGCGGCACCCCGCCCCCCAGCGGCCCCGCTCCCCCTCCTCGGGCGTCACCCGTTGCCGTGTCTGTGTCCCGTCCTCGGGGCCCCTGGGAGCCCTGGCCCGGAAGAGCGGCAGTGGTCAGGATTCGGGACCCGCCCGGCCCAGAGAGCACGAACGCTGACGGCAAGTCCCGACAGTCCCAGCTTTGGAGGGACTGGGTGACCCGCGGGGCATCCCTCCTGCTGGCCGCCTGGGCCACCCCGTCACTAGCTCTGGACGCTGGGGCGTGCCCGCAGTGGCCTGGTCAGCAGGCCCCGCCCGGCAGGCGCTGAGGCAGCCTTCGGAGGGTCCCCGGGCCGCCTGGGCAGCCCCAGAGCAGGGCGACTGGGTTCAAGGGCGGCTCCGGGGGCGTGGGCGGCAGGAAGGCACTGCACAACGGCTGCTTCCTTTTGCAGTCCTCTGCTGCGACCTGTCTGGCCCCCTGAGCTTTCTGCCTGCTGGCGGCGGGGGCACAGAACCGTCTCCCACCCCAACTGGGCCTCTGCAGGAGGAAGCAGCCCCCTTGCTCTCGCTTTTTGTATTTTGAGCCTCACTCCCCTCTGCCCTGGCCAGGACTAGCCTTTCCGCACAGCTGGAATCTGGGCATTGCTGGGGCAGGAGGGGGGATTATGGGCTGTTTGCTCAGTGCCCGGCACTGGCAGGTTTGTCTGGTGAGGTTCATCCATCCCGGTCCCGGAGAGCCTAGTGGAAATGCTACCATTTAGGGAACAGTAGACCAAACACTCTCCTCCCAGCAAGATCTGGCTCAGAGAGTATGAGGGTCGTGCTGTTTAGTGAGGGCCAGTGATGCTGGCGTGCAGCAGGGGTCCACAGGGTCCTCGAGGGCAGCTGTCTTCCACACTAACTTCCTGCTCTCTTCCCTCTGGGACGAAAGGCTTGGGGGCATCCATGGGGTAGCAGTCCCAGCCTGCCAACCACCTGTTCCCACCTGAGTTGGGTCACCTGACTCCCACCCGCCTGCAGATCTGGAGGGAAGGAGGAGGCAGGGAAGGGAGACCCCCAGAGGGGTGGGGGTGCTGGCTGGGTCGGTGGAAGGAGGGAGCGGCTCAGGCAGGACAGATTTGACATTTTGTGCTGTCCATCCTGCATCAGGCCAGCCCTGACTCGTTCACGAGGTGACAGTTGTAGGATCCTCAAGAGAAACAACACAGGGCAAGTCCAAGAGTGTTCCCCAAGCTCCCGAAGGGGGATTCCATCTCAATCTTCAAGCACTCCCCTCCCCTGCCCTCATTTTGCCAAGGCCTCAGGATCTTACACCAGTCCCAGTACATAAGTCACCCTGAGCCTGTCTCCATGGCCCCTCCCCTGGGGTGCCTCTGGCTGCCTTGTGGGAGAGGGAGAGGTGAGCTCCAGTTAGAGTTCGGCAAGGACAGCGGCGGTGGGAGCGGAGGAGGGTACGACAGAGCATGGACAGGGCTGGGCGGCGCTTGGAAAGGGGCCAGAAAAGGCCCAGGAAGCAAAGACGGTTCCAGATAGATTCTACTTCTCAAAGTCATCTGGGTCGGGAGGGATTCCCAGCGGGGTTCTGCAGCCTGAGTGCAGAGGCAGCCAACGCAGGCTGGTGTCCTCGGCCAGGCATGCCGCCGCCACAGGAGCCCAGCGTCCGTCACAGTGCACAAGGTGGCATAGCACCCACCCCCCAGGGGCGCTTCAGCTGCTAACCTGGGAGGCCGGGCATGGCTCTCACCTCCAGCAGATGCACTTGAACCCCTTGCACGATCGTTGGCATGCGTTTTATTTCCATACACGTTGTAAACCCACCATCTGTTGTTTTAATGAAAAGCTCCACGAGCTGCCTGCCATCCGTGTGCGGGGTTAAGGCACTCTTCTCCGGAATCACTGCAATTTTAGGCTACGCGCTGCCGCAGCAAACACGCCTGGAACGTTATTAGCATCATTATTTATATTTTTATCGCAACTGCTTGTTTTCATACTTTTTTTTAATTTTTTTTTCAACGTTTATTTATTTTTGGGACAGAGAGAGACAGAGCATGAACGGGCGAGGGGCAGAGAGAGAGGGAGACACAGAATCGGAAACAGGCTCCAGGCTCTGAGCCATCAGCCCAGAGCCCGACGCGGGGCTCGAACTCACGGACCGCGAGATCGTGACCTGGCTGAAGTCGGACGCTTAACCGACTGCGCCACCCAGGCGCCCCTCATACTTTTTTTTAAGGTTTATTTTCGAGAGAGTGTGAGCAGGGGCGGGGCAGAGAAAGAGGGAGACACAGCATCCGAAGCAGGCTCCAGGCCCCGAGCTGTCGGCACAGAGCCAGACGCGGGGCTCGAACCCATCAACTGTGAGATCGTGACCTGAGCCGAAGCTGGACGCTCGACCGACTGAGCCCCCCAGGCGCCCCTCTAACTACTTCTTTTAAAGCAAATAAGAAGTGAGAATTACAATTTACTAACAACTTTTCCATTTCCTGGTCTCTTTCTTCACACAGATGTTTCCACGTCCTATCATTTCCCTTCAGCCTGAAGAATTTCCTTTAACATTTGCTATTGCACAGGCCTGTGGCAAACACATTGTCCATTTCATTGTGGTAAAAAAAAAAAAAAAATTACAACATACAAGCTGTCACACAGCTATTTCTAAGGGTCCAATCAGTGGCATTAAGTACACAGTATTGTGCAGTCATCATTTCTTTCCAGAACTTTTTCATCGTTCCAAACAGAACCCTGTACCCACAACGTTTTCACTCTCCGTTCCTCCTTCCCACAGCCCTTGGTAACCTCTAATCTACTGTCTCTAGAAATTTGCCTAGTCTAGATATTTCACAGAAGCGGAGTCATACGACATACGTCCTTTTGTGACCCGTTTATTTTACTTAGCAAAGTGATTCTGAGGTCCACCGTTGTCACAACGGGGATCGAGAAGTAGTACATTCCTTTCCGAGGCTAAATCATAGTCCACTGTCTGGACAGACCACATTGTCCATCCCTTAATCCTCGGGGACAGTTGAGCCGTTCCACTGACCATTGTGAATAGCGCTTCATGGAGCAGCGGCGTGAGTCCCCGCTCTCACTCCTCGTGGGTACACACACAAGGTGGAACTGCTGGGTCATATGGTAATTCTGGTTTTGACCTTTTGAAGAACCTCCAGATTGTTTTCCCCAGCAGCTGCACCATTTTGCACCCCCCAGCAGCGTACAACGTTTGTACATCTGTTTTGCACTTGTTCCCGCTGATAAACCGAAATCTTTCACGTTTTCAGAGCTTCCCCGCCTAGGGACCCCTCGTTCCGGAGTTTCCTCTCCTGCCCTGGCCCACGGGGCAGCGTTAACAGAGAACCTCTCCGGCGCTCGTGCCACCAGGTCCCCCCGCAGAGCCTCCACAGCGTAATTCTACGCGGAGAAGGAGCTGCGCTGCGGCCGAAGAGGGGTCCGGACTTCGGCTCCTCGCCTGGTCCCGCAGGGAACGAGAGGCCGTAGCACCGGAGCCAGCTGCCGCCGCACCAGGTCCCAAACCACCCGCCTTCGGCCGTCTCCGGTCCCGTGCGTTCGCGCCCCCGGCCGGCGCGCCGCGCTGACGTCGCCCCGCCCCTTGCCCTGTGCGTGCGTGACCCCGGCTTTCCGCCGGCGTTGCCAGGACGACGGCGCGTTCCTCCCAGCCCGGCCAACGCCCTGGCCTAGCTGCAGTGCGCAGGCTCGGAGCTTCCGTGGGCCCCGCCCCGCCGGCGGGGAAACAGTCGCGCGGCGATGACGTCTCGGGGGCCCGGCTGGGCGTCGCGGACTCCGGAGATGGAGGAAAAGGAGCAATTACGGCGACAGATCCGTCTCCTGCAGGGTGGGTCGGGTCGGGCCGGGCCGGGCCGGGCCCGGGTCGCGCGTCCCTTTCTTTACCCTTCCTTACCTCACGGCGGGCCGCTGCCCGCCTCCCCGAAGGGCGTCGCTCCGCGCCCTCCGTCTGGACGGCCAGGTCGGGTCGGGTGGGGGCGTGGGTAGGGTCGGGGAGGCGGTGGGGAACCCGGAAGGGCATCCGGGCCGGCCGGGGTCAGCCCCTTGCCCGTTTCTCCGGACGGGTAGTGCGTGTCCTTCAGGCGCTGCAGCGGGTGGCGGCGGGGCCGTCGCTTAGTAACCGGCGGGAGGCACCCCCCCCCCCGCAACCCCCACGGGCGGGCACTTCCTCGGCGCCCTGTCGCTCTCGGTGCCACACAGTAGGGTGGAGAGCTTGACCTGGTGCCGCGTGGGAAAGCCCCTGGACGCCTCGTCTTGGCTTCTTCCCTCCACACAGTCACAGTCCTCTTGATAGTCCAAGGCCCCCACTCGCCAGGCCTCAGTTTCCCATCTTTTCAATTTTTACACCCAAGTTGAGGTTTCTGTTCCGAAAAATTTCCGCATTTAAAGTTTTCCCATGAAGAGAAGACTTAAGGATTTGGAAAATGTGTATGGGGGAGAGTCCAGGCGGGCTGGTCCTGTCACAGCTGTCCTGGAGTGTCACCAGGTCTGGACATGGCTTTTCTTGGGTCTGGGGACGGGACTTGTGGTGGGCAGCGTTGTAACAGAGGACTTAGCTACTGGTTTGCTGGTTGAGGCCTAACTCCCTGGGGTGTTCCAGCTGAACCTGTACCCCTCCTGCCCCGGGACCGCGATCCACTGTTGGGCCTCCAGACAATCAGGCCTCTTCTCCCCTTAGAGGAGGACGGTGTGACATTCCCATCAACTGTGGAGTGCCGACCCCTGTGTCACTTGTCTTACGCTCATTGTCCCGTGCGCCAGGCAGGGGGGATTATTAAGGGGTACTCCTGCCTCCTTTCCATCCGTGGGCAAGCCAGAGGGCCTCCGTGGCTGACCGGCCCCCTTGTTGAGGCATTAGAGCATGGGGCCTTGCTGGTCTCTTCATATCAAGTGACGTTTCACCTCAAAGCATTGTGGACCCGGTATAATACTCCCGAAAGATTAGGAACATGAAGCCACAGGGGTGTGTTTTCAGTGTAAGCGACTAGGATGGAAGCAGACTGATGGGAAAGGCTCATGGGAAAGATGGGCGGAGGGAATTCGGGCTGAACTGTCCTGGGGCCAGGCGGGGGCTCACGAGGGAGGTGGGGTCTGTGGGGTGTCTTGTCGGCTGACGCGCCTCCGGGGGACTGGGCTGCTGGCTGAGTTTACTGTCAGCCTCTGGTTAATTGAGCCTGTGATTCTGCCTTCTCAGGTCTGATCGATGACTACAAAAACCTCCATGGCAACGCCCCTGCCCCGGGCACGTCGGCCGCTGCCCGCTGGCAGCCACCTGCTTACAACAGCAGCAGGGCCTTCGGTGCCAGCTACCCTCGTCCCGGCCGGAGGGGCTTCTCCCTGAGCCATGGGCCTGCATGGCGCAAGAAATACTCCCTGGTGAACCGGCCCCCAGGAGCCTCAGACCCGCCCGGTGACTGTGCCGCACAGCCACCTCTCAGGGCTGGGGGCAGCCGGGGTCCTGACCCCGCGCAGTATGTCCTGGAGAGGCAGGTCCAGCTGAGTCCAGATCAGAACATGGTTATCAAAATCAAGCCACCATCAAAACCGGGCTCAGCTAGCGCTGCAGGGGTCTCTCGGGATTCCTTGGAAGGAGGTGAGGACCCCTCCTGGAGCCACCACAGGCCTCAGGAGGGCGAGGGCGAGCCCCCTGGTGGGCAGCAGCAACCCTCAGGGCCGGGAAGAGCCAAGGGGAGCTGCAGTACAGAGGACCCCCTTCTGGTCTGCCAGAAGGAGCCTGGCAAGCCTCGGGTGGTAAAGTCTGTGAGCAGCGTGAGTGACAGCCCCTCTGAGCCCCGGCGGACTGTCAGCGAGAGTGCGGTTGCGGCCAAGGCACGCTTCCCGTCCCCCACCCTGCCCCAGCGCAGTGGCGCGGCTCCGGGCCGGAAGGTGGGCTCACACTCTGTGGCCAGCTGTGTCGCCCAGCACCTTGGAGATGGGAGAGTGAATGCTGGCCACCCAGATCAGCCGGCTTCCTCCGGCTCGGTGGCAGGCCCAGCCAGAGCAGCTTCTGGACCCAGGCAGGCCCGGGAGGCCTCACTGCTCGTGTCCTGTCGAACCAGCAAGTTCCGGAAGAACAACTACAAGTGGGTGGCTGCTTCAGCCAAGAGCCCCCGGGCCACTCGCAGGGCCCTCGGTCCCAGAGCAGCCTCGGAGACCGTGTGCAGGGCCCCCTTTGGCACAGCAGCACAGGGGGAGAAGCCACAGCTCAGAGCTGATCCGGATGCCAAGCCCAGGAGGTCGTCCGCGTCCTCCACGCTCGGGGCCTCCCCCAGCAAATACAAGTGGAAGGCGTCCAGCCCCTCGGCCTCCTCATCCTCCTCCTTTCGTTGGCAGTCGGAAGCTGGCCGCAAGGACCATGTCTCCCAGCTCCCATCTAGGCTCCCCCCAGGGGACAGACCGGCAGTGGGACCCAGCGGCTTGAAGCCCCTCTTCAGTGAGACCCCACTCTCGGCTTACAAAGTGAAGAGCCGCACCAAGATCATCCGGAGGCGGGGCGGCGCTAGGTAGGTGCCCCTGCCAGCACCCCAGGGTCCTGTCTGGGCAGGCAGGGGGGCAGGCCTGGGCCTGGCAGCTCCCTGCTGGGCATGTGGAGCGTGTGGGAGGGCTCACCTGCGGGGCCGTGGGAGGAGGAAATGAAGCATCACCGGCTACGGGTCCAGCCGAGCGTGGCTGGCGGTGTTACTGTACCCAGTGCAAATGAGGCTGGGGTTACTGGGGTAAACTGGGGCTCAGCCAGTGACGACGGGGAGCCCTCCCATCTCCTGTTAGTGACAGACCAGAGGCTGCTGGGGCAGCTTCTGTTCCGGGTCCACTGGGTTTGCGGATGATGCTTTATACCCAGCTGCGCACTAGCTGCGCAAACCCAGGGCGCACCGGGAAGTCTGCCTCCTTGGCAGCCAGGTGACCAGGGGAGTCACTGTTTCACTGAATACGGGTCGTTTCCCTGGCCCTCCACCTGCAAGGATCGTGCAGAGGCTAAAAAATGGCGTTGTGGCTCAGGTTTGGTCTGGGGTTCGGACTTCATCACGGCAGCTGGTGACTGCAAGGGCAGAGTCACTCTCACTGTGAGTCCCCTTTGGAGGTCCTTCCTGCTGTCTGACCTTGGTCCTTGGCCCTGCTCTCCCAGACAGTTAAAAAGTCCCCTGCCTTTTCTGGACGGTGGCCGTCCTGTCTCGGCTGATGTGGACAGGGGAGCTGTGAGCAGTAGCCTCTCCTGCAGAGGTGGCTGGGGGCAGCTGGTGGCGGCCCCTCCCCTGCGGTGGCTCCTTAGCGCTGCCCCCAGCCCCCAGCCCCACTGGAGAGTTCATCCGGCCTAGGGACACCGAGGGGACCTGGTGCAGATACACCGGGTGGGGGGTCAAGGGTTGGGAGCCGCTCTCCCTCTGCCCCGGCTCCGGGCTCTGAAGTGGGGGAGGAGCGCACGGGCCGCTGCTGAGAAGGCGGGCAGGCTGGGACCTCCGGGGTGATTCCACGGTGCTGGGGTCTGGATGGGCAGGGGTAGATGGGGAGAGCCGCCCTGCTGGGGGAGCCCATCGGGAGCTGCCTGCTCTTTGTCTCTGCAGCCTTCCCTGCGACAAGAAGAATGGCGCCCCGCCTGCCGCCACCGCCAAGAGCCAGCTGAGCCTGCGGCGGAGGCAGGCCCCCCGGGGGAAGAGCAGCCCCGTCCTGAAGAAGAACCCCAACAAGGGCCTGGCGCAAGTCACCAGGCACCGGCTGTGCTCCCTGCCTCCTGGCCGGGCCCACCCCCCCCACCAAGGAAGGTAGGCCCGGGGGGAGGGGGTGCATCTCCTGCAGCTGCGCCGGCTCCGCTCGCCTGTTACGAGCCACCTTCCCCGTCCCGAGGACGCTCAGCCTGGGGGGCGGCGGGTGGCTCGGGCCGGAGTGGAGGGGAGGTCCGGATGGACGTCTGTCCCCACAGATGAGCCGTCACACCGGGACGCTGCTCAGGGCTGGCTGTGTCCACAGGCCCCTTTGCGTCCTGCTCCGGGTGCTGGGGGTCTCGGAGGCATGGGGCAGGGCGGTCCCTTCCACTCCCCTGCCGCCTGCCTCCTAGCCCACGGGCACCAAGACGTTTCCGTAGTGACTTGCCACAAGGAGAGTGGGTCGGGGCAAGTGGAGATTGGGTGGCTGGGCCAGGGGCCTCAAGATGGTGATATTTCAGTGAAACTTGAGTACCAGGGATGTGGTGTGAGGCACCTTGGGGAAGGATGTCCCCGTCACAGGCGGCAGTGTGTTGAGTGGCCACGGCTATTCCAGATTCTTGCTCTGAACGGAGGCTGAGGGGAATCGGGGACTGTGGCTCTGGTTGCTGGTGGCTGACTGTGACCCAAGTGGGCCCAGCTGGTCCCGGCTTTCTGGGTCCTCCGTGTGCAAGCTCCCCTTCCTCAGCGGGTCGGAGAGCGAGCAGACAGTGTGATCTGGTCCCCAGATCTGCCCCTCCGGAAGGGCCGCCCTGGCCTGCTGCTCTCAGACCCGCCGGCACCCAAGCTGGGGTTTCTGCCTCTGGCTGGCCTGGGAGCTCCCTGCTTCCTGCCCTGCCTTCTTGGGGGCCAGAGTGCTCTGCAGAGCTGGGTTCCCGGAACGCCGGTGAGCATCCGCCGGGCGTCACCCCCCTTTGCTGGGCGGGGCAGGGGGCGGACGACTCTGGAGCCCGCCAAACAAAGCTGAGCCTTCCTGCCAGGCAGGTGGTCAGGTGTGCCGTGTGCCCTTCCCTGCTCCCAGCAGGAGGACTCTGTGCGGCTGGGGGCTGGGGCGGGGGCTGCCGTGGGCGCGGACTGGATGGACCGGCGGGCAGTGGGCCTGCTACCGGAGCTGCTGGCTGAGGGGCCTCTGGGGAGAGAAGGACACTGGCCACATAGGCCGCGTCCTGGGGCCGTGGCCTGGAGCTGGCACCCTCACATAGCGACCCAGGCCGGTATGTTCTAGGACACTCAACTGTGGCTGCCAGGTGGACAATGGCCTGGAGGAGTGAGGGGCTGACGGGGGTGCTGGATCTGCGGGTTTATGGGCGGGGAGGGTCTGTGTGTCACCCTGGAGCGGTGCCCACAGGCTCAGGCCCACATGCTTGCGTACCTTGCTTATGGGGCCTGGGATGACCGTTCTCTGTCTGGACCTAGAGCTTTAGCGGGTGTCGCCTGAGGACGTGGAGGTTGCCTCCTGCTGGTGGGGGTGTGTAGTGCTGTGTGAGAGGAGGAGAAAGGCTTTGGGCAAGATGGGGTTGGGGGGAGGGGGCTGACACAGTCCCTGCCTTTACGCTTCTCTCCACTAGGGGGCGAACGGATAAGTTTGTAGTTAGAGGAGAACCCTGGCTCCCCACTGCCCTGGCAGGAAAGTGCGGGGGGGGGGGGGGGGGGCTTGGAGAAGCTTCTGCTCACTCATCCACTTATCCACCCCCTCCCTCCATCCTCTCCCCATCCATCCAACTATCTGTCTGTCCATTCGTCCATCCGCCTATCCATCCATCCACCTTCCATCCGCTATTCATCAAACATCCACCAACCTGTTTATCCGTTTATCCGCGCACCCTCTTATCCCCCCCGTCTGCCCTCCATCCCCCATCCGTCCTCCAGCCAGCCATCCTCCATTCATGTGTCTTCCACCGTCCTGCGTCTCCCCGCTTATGCCTCACCATCACCCCAACCATCCGGCGAGCATGCATCGAGGGCCTCTGTGCAGGGCAGCGTGCTGGCTCCCGTGGGCCCTGACGTGCTGGAGCCGCACCGTTGTCGTGAAGACAGACAGCCACCGGGTGTCGTAAACTAGCTGAAAAGCTCCTCTCAGGTGGTACAAGCGCTCAGAGGAAAGGGAAACGTGGGATAAGGCGGTGGAGAGCTGTTGGGGTGGCTGGGTGGTCAGCTTTAGCCAAGCGGTTGGCGTCTCTGAGGAGGGGACATCCAAACAGACCGGCGTGAGGAGAAGACAGGCGAAAATGCTGTGCCCGTCCGCAGGTGACAGGCACGGGTGGGAATGAGCTCTGCCGTGCTGCCTGCCGGAGCAGAGAGGGGTCCCGAGTGGCCGGCTTCCCTGAGGGTGGGAGGGGCCGAGGCCAGAGGGAAGGCGGGACCCGATGATGGGCGGGCGGGGCAGGCCTCCGTAAGGCAGGGGGCGGTGACATGGGACCTCCATGGGACCTGCATGAAGATGCTCGGGGATGCGAGGTGGCTGTGTTGGGGGCCCCAGGAGTGTCCGGCAGGCCTGGAGGGGCAGTGAGCCAGGAAGAGCCTGTGGCCAGGTCAAGGAGTGGGGTCCTCATTCTCAGAAGTGGGCAGGAAGCTCAGGGAAGATGCTGGTGCACGGGCCTAAAACGCTGGGCACGTGGCTCCAGACATGCCACCCTGCGACCTGGAGGCTGGCCCAGGAGGTTGTGGTGGGACCAGGAGTGGGGACGAGCATTCCCCTGGTTGGAAGACTACCAGGGAGTCAGTGGGTGGCTCCCCCAAGCACCTTCTTCTGCAAGGTCCACAGGCTTCCCTCTCTTGTGTCCCTCCTTCCCCTGCTGCACCTGCCTGTCCCCAGGCCAACCGTGAGCTGCCTCACACACAAGTTTCCATTTATGGCCGTGGGCGTTTGGAGTGCAGACCCTGGGCTCGGGCTCGGAGCCCTCCGGCCGTGCCTTCCTGTGGTGGACAGGCCGCTTTGAGGGTTCCCTTCCCCGTTTCCCCACACAGACCATTGGCTCAGGTCCAGACTTCCTTGGAGCAGTGTAGGGGAGGTACCTGAGCCCCTGTGGGCTCCTGCCGAGTGCGGGGGAGTGCGGGGACGGAGTGAGGACAAGGGTCAGGCTTCCTGAAGCTGCCCGCCCCCACCAAGGTCCCTTCTTCAGCCCTGCCCAACGGCCTGGTGGCCAGCAGAGGGCGTCCTTGCCCCTCTTATTCCTCCGTCCACCTTTTTCTGGTAATTGATTGCCTAATTTCCTCTTTATGTGAAAGAAAGCAGATATCAAGTAATTTGCAGCAATAACCTGCTAATGCTAGGCCAGTATCGAAACTCCCCTGTTCATTTCAAGTGGCAGATAAAACACTAATACATAATTATCCTTGCAAATTGGATTGTTTTAAATAACCAAAAGGCTACGGCCAGGAGAAAGCGATCCCATCTCCCTTGAGTTACTATTGCAGTGTAATTGCCGCGTTCAATCAATTTCCCTGGCATTAGAAATTCCATCACAATCAACATTAAGCTTTATTCATTGTGATGGCTAAGAGCCGGGCCATTTCTCCTCTTTTTCTTAACTGGCAAAATTAATCAGGGAAAAGATTTTAAACATTTACCCGTGCGAAAGAGGTCAGCTCTGCCACTATATTGCTCAGCAGATAAGGGGGCTAATAAAAAGAAAATTGAATTACTAATGATCACCAGGAACAGAGTATATAAAACCTGGCAATCGCCAGTTCAGGAAAAGGGAGAATCAATTTTCTTGGGACAAGGTGTGCTCATTTTTTATTTTGGCGCATATTATCAGCAATTTAATTTGAGAGCGCATAAACAGGAGGAAACAGTTAGGGAATAATGAGCCCGGAGGTGTAAGTGCCGCAGGCTATATGCTGTACACAATTTATTTGGCACAACAGATAATCGCTTTAATTGAATTCAAAACTGCATTGTTCAGCAGCCGTGTGGCCGCTGGTGCCTTGGGCCTTGGGGACTGAGCATTATGAAGATCTTGCCCGACTCCTCCTCCTGCTGCCTCCCCTCTGCCTTTCCCTCGGCCTCCCCTCCCGGGCTCCCCTGCCCTCCAACCCTCCTGCCCGGTTCACCCCGAGTCAGACTTTGGTGGGGGGGGGTGGGCCAGGTGGCCCCTTGGGGGCACCGTGTGACCCCCCCCCCCCTTTCTGTGCTCCCCACCTCTCTGCCTCTCGCCTCCCTTCCTCCACTTTTCTTCTGGGGATGAGTCTGTTGGCAGCTGGAGTATCAGGAAGTGACACTTGAGGAGGGGCCCAGGGGAGCTTCATTTGCTGAGGATTGGTGGGGTCTGCCCCATTTTAGCTGCACAGAGACCCTGCTTGATCCGTCTCAGGGCGTCCAAACAGTGGAGAAAGCAGAGAGAAGAAAACCTCCCATAGACCTCAAGAACGGGTTCCGATTTACCACCCATGTAATTGTGGCAATTGGTGGTTCCAGCTTGTGGTGGTCACAGCGCACACGGCTCACGTTGGCCCCTGCTCTGTTGCAGGGTCTGGGTGTCTGGGCCAGCTCGGCTTGTCTCTGTCCACACCGGGCCCAAGGCCGTGACTTGGGCCACCCTGAGGCGGCAGGCTTGGTGTGCGCCTGGAGTGTGGCTTGTATAGAGTGGGTATTTCCCAGCCCACTCGCACCCGTGCCCTGGGCCAGGGGGCTTCAAAGTGGCCACAGGTCATGGGGTCCCTGCCAGCCACTTGCAAATGTTTGCTGTCGTGTGCCAAGGAAAAGCCATGGGTGGGTGGGCAGGTGGGTGGGTGGTGGTGTCACCTCCCAGAAGCCGCTTGGGTGGGAGGGCCCTGTGCCTCACCTGCTCAGGATGACGGTATTCTGCCCTCCTCTCCCTCCCCTGCTTCACAAGCCTGGGGCCTTGTGCAGGACGCCCCGGACCGCACAGAGGAGGGGCTGCTGTGGTGGGTGAGGGTGAGGGTGAGGGGTTTGGCGGCCACGCAGGGCTGCGGGGGCAGGGATGCAGCTGGCGGGAAGAGCCTAGTTCTCCCGGCGGCCTCAGGGACAGACCTGAGAGTTGCCAAGGCTTTCCCAGAAGCCAGGCCTCACCCTGCCACTTTGCCCCCAAACCTCTGTCCGCCGTGTGGGCCGCGTGGTCTGGAGAAGCTGCCATCACCTGTTGCAGATGAAAGTGGGGTGTCCGCTCGCCTTAGGTCACTGGCAGAAAAGGCAGCTGTGGTCTCGGACCCTTGTTTGGGTCTTGCCGGGTCCTCACCATGCAGCCCGTGACAGTCCCCTGGAGCTGGTATGCAGCCAGGGGGATCTCTGGCTGGGACTGCCCGGTGCTGGGGGGGACCACCCTGTGACCCCAGCCGGAGGTGGGGCACCTATTCCCTGGGTCCAGGTTTCTCCAAGGAAGGGCTCAGGGCGTGTCTCCCCATGCGAGCTCCCTCGGGCCCTGCACCCACCCTTCCCCCAGGACCTGGGCGCCTCAGCAAGCCCCTTGGGTGGCCGTTCTACCTTCCTCCTGGCCCCGGAGCAGGGACATGATGCATGCTCAGTGGTGGACCTCCCTCC
>NW_024412417.1:48087037-48120479 GCF_014898765.1 Herpailurus yagouaroundi | reverse complement strand
GGGCGGGGCTTGGTGGGGGCTGGCCGGGATGACTGCGCGGAGGGGTCTGCCGTGGCTGGCGCTCGCTGGTGCGTGGTTGTCTTGTTTGGTTTTACCAGGGTAGACGCCGTAAAGAGCAGTTAAATCCGGAGTCCTGCTTTCCTAAGGAAAAGAGAAAGTGCTGAATTAGGCGCTGCGAGAGGCAGCGGCAGCGATCCTGGAGCCTTGCATAAATTATCAGGCGCATCGGAGGCCTGGATTTCAGTCAGTTTGTCGCGGCCGTGCTAATGAATTGCTCCGCAAGGACTGGCGTGTGTGTGTGTGTGTGTGTGTGTGTGTGTGTGTGTGTGCGCGCGCGTGCGCGCGCCGCGTTTGCCTGGCTCCTGGGCAGCTTCGGAGCCCCGAGGGAAGCCGAGGGAAGCCGAGGGAAGCCGTGACCACCACAGAGCTGGGGGGCTCTCGAGTGATGCCGTGAAGCCTGCCTGGCTGGGGCAGGAGGAGTGGCGTCCTCAGGGCGGCGGAGCTTGTGTCCCTGGGGAGCGGGACACCCCTCCCGTGGGCCTGGGGCTCTGTGTCTGGTGGTCGGACGCACTGCGGGCCTCCTCGCCCACCGCGCCCAGCCCGGTGTGAGGGTCCCTCTCAGCCTGGTGGGCTCGCGGGTGCCCGCCCGTCAGCGGGCACTGGGGTGCGGGCGAAGGCTCTTCTACCCCCCTGTCCTGCCACCTTTCCTGGGCCCAACCCCTCTCACCCCTAGGAAAGGGGGCCAGCCTCAGCGGGGGCCTTCTGGTGCAAGGGTGGGGGTTCGCTCACTTCCTGGAGGTGGGGCATGACCTTCCAGGTCTCTGGAAGTCGACACCTCTCCACAGCTGTCAGGATATTGTTGGGCACACCCTCTCTCAGGCCTGGGGTCTTGTTCCTCCCCCTGGGGCACTCCCCCCCCATGCCTCTGTCCCCCCACGGTACCCTCGCCATGGACACCTGCGGTAGCACCAGGTCCTCAGTGTGCTCGGGCCAGGCAGGGCCATGGGTGGCCAGAGCTCCACACGGATGTGGGTCCTCGTCAGGGGGCCCCCGCGTTCCCCCCCTGACCAGCAGTGTCCCGTGCTGGGTGTCCACTGACGTGCCTGGGTGAGGTCCTGGTGGGAAGGAGGCACCGGTTTCCTTTGGTGCCCCCGCGTGGTGCCGGGCCGTCATGGCAAGGGCAGGGGGCCGGGGAAGAGGAGGCCTCTGGGAGAGGAGACAGCTCAGCCAGCGCCTCCTGCCCCTGCCTGTGGGGCCCTGTGTCTTCTTGCCACTTTCTCCTCTCTCTCTGCCCCCAGGAAGCGAACGTCACTGAGCATCTCTGAGCCCTAAGCTGGGCTAGGCATGCGGCCTGGCAAGGCCCCAACAGCAGGGGGTGAAAAGGAGGGGCCAGCAGCCCAGATGTGACTCCTGGTGGCAGAGAGAAGACAGAGAGAGACTGGCCAGCTGGCAGAGAGGCAGGGAGGGGGTGCCTGGCTGGGCAGGGCTTCCAAGGGCCAGAGGGCGGAGAGGGGCCCAGGACGCCATGGGGGCGCTCTGAGCAGAGAGAGCCCAGCCTCGGCTTTCTTCATCTGGGATTGCCTGGAACAGGGGGACAGAGGGCGCGGGACGCCTACAGCGGCAGGGGGCCTGCAGTCCTCTGACGCCTGCCTCTCCCGGCCCCAGGGGGGACTCCGTCAGTTCCTCCCGCTGCTTCATCAGCGGAGTGCTGGGAATGTCTTCCTGTTCTACCTCTGCCGTCAGGCTGCCAGTCTCCTGAGCCGCCCTGGCGCTGGGCTCTCGGGGAGGCTGCCAGAGGAGAGGAGAGAGCTAAGTTTACTGAGCGACTGCTGTGCAGACGGAGCTCGGGGTGACCCAGCTCCTGGAGGCAGAAAGTGAGGCCAGGGGTGGGGGTGGGGGTGCGCTGGGCCTTCCCTCTGTGGGCAGCAGTCTGCACCTGACTGTGGGCCTGTGCCCACTTCTGTGGCCCGCGGAGTCACGCCTCGGAGTGTGCCAACCCTCTGGGCTGCGTGCCAGCTGCAGAGCGAGTGCTGGGTGTCCCTACGGGGGTGGGCCCTGGGCTGGGGGGAAGCTAACGGCCCCGGGTGTGGTGGCAGGCACAGGGGCTGCTGTGTGACCAGAGAAGTCCAGCAGGCGAGGAGGTGGGCCGGGAGAGCCCTGCTCTTGTCCCCAAGCCCTGCCCTGGGTCTGTAGTAGGAATCTGGTGCGGGCTGATGGCCACACTGGCCGCCGTGAACGCGTCCTGAGTGCCAGATCCTAGCGCAGCGTCCGGGAGCAAAGCCGGCAAACTCCTTGTAGGCGCAGACAGACGGAGGACACAGAGATCCTCAGGCTGGGTGGCACCCGGACTGTGGGTGGCCCCGAGAGGCCTGGGCATCCAGTTGGTAGTTGGCAACGGCCTCAGCAGGTTGGCCTCTCAGTGCCCCTTTTGTCCCGTGGGCACCAGGGCTGAGGTAGACCTGTCTTGACTGGAGGCTCATACCTTGGCCCTGGGGGGGCTGGGGGCTGTGGACCCCGCCTGCTGTCTGTTGCCCCCTGTGGCATTTGGGGCTGGAGCCAGGGCAGTGGGCTGGCGGCGTGTGCCCCAGCTGTCCCTTTGGCACATCCTGGCCCAAAGGTTTTGCCTAACAGAGGAAGGGCAGGTGTGTGATTTGGAAGCTCCCCAGGAGCTCTCCCAGTGGAGCACCGCCCCCCCCCCCCCCCCCACCCCAGGGCTACTGAGATACAGAGCAGAGCAACAGCCAGGCTCTTGCTCAGGGATGCTCACCCCAGGGATAGGCGCTCACCCCAGGGACGGGCGCTCACCCCCAGGGACAGGCGCTGGGAGCTGCCTGGGAGGAAGTGCCCCAGAGGCCTGGTGTTGGGGGTGGGGTTCTTTCCTGCTAAAGGCAGCTGGGTGAAGGAACAGGACACATGGGGTGTGGGACACGGTGTCCCCAGGCTGGGCCTTCTGGTCTAGGCCTCTGGAGAGGGATTGGAGCTGAATTTAGTAGGGGACAGCAGTCCTGTGGTGTGTCCCCTTCTGTGGGCTCAGCTTCCTGGTGGTTGTGTGCCTGGCCCCATCGGGGGGAGCAGGGCGAGGCTGCCGTTGCTCACTCCCGAGGAACCCGCACAGAGAGTCCCCTCCCCGGCATACCTCGGCCGGCCCTGTGCCCACCCGGCAGCGGCATACCGTGGGACTCTTGAGAGCAGGCGGTGTGGCCCCGAGTCAGACCCGAGCTGCCCTTTGTGGTTCCTCTGCTTGGTGTGGGGCTCGGAGGGGCAGGTGGGCACCTCACGGAGGAAATGTGGAAACGTGTTTTTCCTCTGGAGCCCTCCGCAGCCTGGCTCTCCTCGCTCCTCGTGTTGTAAAAGGGCAAGGTGCCGTGTGGGGTTTGTTGTCTGGACCTGCCTTGGGCCGCTTCCCCTGCACGGCATTGTCCCCTTGGCTTGTGAAGGATGGGGGAGTGGACCCACCGCGTCTCAGGCTGTCCTGGGCACTGGAGCTGGCTGCTGTGTATGTCCTTGACTCTGGGCCCTGTGCCTTTGTCTCTGAGGGGCAGCGGGTGGGGAGCTGGGGAGCAGAGGCTGGAGGCAGGGGCCCCTGTTCCGGGTGCGAACTGCCCACACAGGCCACGGTGGGCCTGAGCTCGGACGCAGTGGCAGGACACGGTGCCAGTGGCCTCAGGTCTCTTTTTGTTTTTTTTAATTTTTTTTTCAACGTTTATTTATTTTTGGGACAGAGAGAGACAGAGCATGAACGGGGGAGGGGCAGAGAGAGAGGGAGACACAGAATCGGAAACAGGCTCCAGGCTCTGAGCCATCAGCCCAGAGCCCGACGCGGGGCTCGAACTCCCGGACCGCGAGATTGTGACCTGGCTGAAGTCGGACGCTTAACCGACTGCGCCACCCAGGCGCCCCAAGGTCTCTTTTTTAAAATAGGCACGTGTTATAAATTCCTCCTGAGCGTAGCTGTATCCTGCAAGTTAATTATTCATGTTTTCTCCAAATTTTTTTTCTAATTTTTCTTTGACCCATAGGTTATTTGGAAGGGTGTTCCTTCATTTCCAAACTTATGAGGGCTTTGAAGTTCTTTGTAGTTACCGCTTCTGGCTTAGCCCCGCCTGTGTGCAGTGTGTGAGTTCAAGTTCTTTTGAGTTAGCTGAGACTTGTTTTACGGTCCAGCTTACGGTCAGTTTTGGTAAAGCTCTTGAGGAGAAGGGAGTCCCGGTCGCCGGCTGTGGGGCTGTGTGGCGTCGGGTACCCACCGTGCTCGCGGCTTCCGTGCTCACCGATGAGGCCGCAGGGAGGGGCGCCTTCTCTGCCCAGCCCCTGTGGCACCTGTGGTTGTTAATCTGCCCATTTCTCTAGTTGTCATCTTTACATTAAATATTTTGAGGCCATTTCACTGAGCGCAAACCAGTTTGGAATCGCTGTATCTCCCTGGTGCATTGGATCTTTGAAGGTTATGAAATGTTCTCTCTTGTTTACTGTAGTATTTCTTGCCTTAAAGTCTGCTTTCTCTGATGCAAGTGTAGCCGCGCCTGATTTCTTTTAGATGGTATTGTAAAATGCACGTGCATACGTGCACGTGTGCGTGCACAAATATCGTACGTGTGCCATGCATACGTGTGTTTACATTCAGCTTCCTGTATATCACAATTAGAGAGTTTTTGTATCCAGCAAATAGCTGGATTTTAACTTCAGTCTGAGATTGTCTTTATTTAAAAATTTTTTTAAATGTTTATTGTTGAGAGAGAGAGAGAGAGAGAGAGAGAGAGAGAGAGAGAGAGAGTAGTGGAGGAGGGGCAGAGAGAGAGGGAGACACAGCATCCAAAGCAGGTTCCAGGCTCCGAGCTGTCAGCACAGAGCCCGATGCAGGGCTTGAACTCACAGACTGCGAGATCATGACCTGAGCGGAAGTCAGACACTTAACCTATTGAGCCACCCAGGCGCCCCTGAAATTGTCTTTTTTTTTAATTTATTTTTATTTTTTGAGAGAGAAATGTGAGTAGGGGAGAGGGGCAGAGGGAGAAAGAGAATCCCGAGTAGGCTTCGTGCTGTCAGCACAGAGCCCAATGCAGGGCTTCATCTCATGACCATATCATGACCTGAGCTGAAATCAGGAGTCGGACGCTTAACCGACTGAGCTCCCCAGGCTTTCCTATAATGTGTACTTTTTACTTAGTGATAGCAATACTTTGAGATGTGTCGTGTGATTGCTTCCCAGGCAGCAGAAGCAGCGTGGAGTCCTTAAACTCTATTTCCCTCTCTCCCATCTTCTGTTCTAGAGCTATCATGATTTTAATTCTCTTCGTATTTTAGATTTCACAAAACATTCTACGCATTCAGATTTACCTGTGTATTTATTTTTCACCTTTCTTTGTTCTTTCTCCTGTTTGAAGAACACCTCTTAACGTTTCCTTGAACACCTGCAGGTCTGCTGAGGACCGCGCCTCTCAATAGACGTTTATGTGAACACTGTTTGTTTCTGCCTCCGTCTCCGAAGGGTTTTTGCCATGTGAAGCATTTGAGGATGGCAGGCGTTTTCTTTGGCGCTGGGGAAGGGTCTTCCGTTGCCTTCTGACGCCAGCTGTGGCGTGGGGGAAGCTGGCTGGCTTTTTTTCGCCGGCACCCGGGCTCTTCCCTCTGGCTGTGCCACAGCCCTCCTCCGTCTGGCTTGCGGCAGCTGCTGGGGGATGCTTAGTGTGCTTTTACTTATTTTGCCGGGGTTGGTGGTGTTTCCGGATACCGCAGCTTGACAGTTTTCACTTTTGAAAGTTTTCAGCCCTCCTGCCTTTTGTGTATTGCCTTTGCTTCACTCTTTTTTGCTTTTGGGGTCTCAGCTACGTTTATATTAAACCCTTTCACCACATTCTGTGTGTTTCCTGTGCTCTTTTCTGTATCTGCCATATTTGTTTTTCTGTGCTTAAATCTGGACAGTTTCTTCTGACTCATTTTCTAGGTTGCTTGTTGTCTGTCCAGCTCTGTATAATCTGTTGCACCGTCTGGGGAGGATTGGGTAGCTTCGGTTATTTTTAAATTCCAAAATTTCCATTTGTCTTTTCAAATAGTGTCTAGGTCTGTGCCAAAATTTGCAAACTTGTCTTTAAGCCCTTGAATACATCAGTCGTATTTAAAGTCCATTAAAAAAATTTTTTTTATAAAGTAATTTTTGCACCCAATGTTGGGCTTGAACTCATGACCTTGAGATCAGGAGTCACATGCTCCACGGACTGAGCCTGCCAGGAGCCCTCTAAAGTCCATGTTTGATCAGTCAGTCATCTGTTCAGTCCATTGTCTGAACAGATTTTTTTAATATTGTTTTTTTAAATATTTGTTTTTGAGAGAAAGAGAGAGAGCATGAGCAGGGGAGGGGCAGAGAGAGGGAGACAGAGAACCCCAAGTAGGCTCTATGCTATCAGCACAGAGCCCAATGTGGGACTCGAACCCACAAACCCTGAGATCATGACCTGAGCCAAAATCAAGAGCCAGATGCTTAATTGACTGAGCTACCCAGGCGCCTCTAAAATTCTTAGTTCTGGGTCATGTCTGATCTGCTTGTGTGTCCGTGATTTTGTTTTTGTTTTTGGATTTTTTTTGTTTCTTTTTTGTTTTTAAGTTTATTCATTTTTGAGAGAGAGCACACGCGAGCAGGGCAGCAGGGTGCAGAGAGCAAGGGGGCGGAGGATCTGAAGCCAGCTCTGAGCAGTCGGCACAGAGCTTGACATGGGTCTCGAACTCATAAACCTTTTGGCTTTCATGACCTGAGCCGAAGTTGGACACTTAACCGACTGAGCCATCCAGGTGCCCTGTTTGTGTATTTATTAAATGTTTATTTGTTTTGAGAGAGAGGGGTGCATGTGTCTCGTGTTGGGGAGGGTCAGAGAGAGAGGGAGAGAGAATCCCAAGCACGCTCCACACTGCCAGCGCAGAGCCTGACACAGGGCTCAAACCCACGAACCGTGAAGAGTTGAAGTCAAGAGTCAGACGCTCAACTAACTGAGCTACCCAGGCGCCCCTGTTTTGGTTTTGCTTGTTAGTTTTGGAGTTTATTTATGCAATCTCTACACCCAACCATGGGGCTCAGACTCATGTCCCTGAGATCAAGAGCCACCTACTGTGCAGACCAAGCCCACCAGGCGCCCCTGTCTGGTTATTTTGTGTTGAGTGGTGGGCATTGTGGACGGAGTTATGGAGATAATTCAAGGACGGATGATGTTTCTTCTCCCAGACGGGATATGGGGCCCTCGGGGAGGTAGGCCTGCAGAGTTAAGGGCAGTGTTGGTGGGGTGGGAGGTGCTCCAGGGGTAGAATGCCCCAGCAGGCTGGTCTGGCAGAGCAGGGTCTGTACAGGAGGAGGGGTAAAGGTAGGGCACCGGGAGACCACACAGCCCATCCCTGCATCTGGTGGCCCACTTTCCTGTCTGCAGGATGGAGGCGCTGGAGTGCCCGTCCCATGCCCAGTGTGTGGCTGGCTGGGGAGGACGGGTGGCTCAGAGCATCCAGTGACCTGTGTGTTGGGGACAGGAGCAGCTCACTCACCTGTGGCCTCTGAGAAGTCTCTGGGGTGTAGTGTCGACAGGGCAGCCTGTGGGCCTCCTGGACGGTGGCCTTGTGCCTGCAGGCGTCTCCCTGCCCCAGTTCCAGGTCCTGAGAGGGACCTCCAGTAGCCATGCTCAGTAAGGATGCGGAGCCTGAGTGGCAGAGCTGGGCAGGCCTGGCATAAAGTGGGGGCAGTGGAGGCTGGGTGAGGGGCCTGGGGGGGCACACTGCCCAGGGGTGGGCACTGAGCTGCTGAATGGGGTTGAGTGACAACTGGGAAGGTGGTGCCCATGCAGGCAGGCCCCCTGGGGACAACCAGGGAGAGTCTTGGACTTCCAAGGGTGGCCCTGGGGGAATGGTCCCAGTGCCCAGCCTGCCTAAGGGAGCTGGGCAGGGTCTCTGGTTCTAACTCAGGTCCTGACAAAAGTTGACTGCCTTCGGGGACACTCTCCTTGGCCTGGGTGGGTGGGGCCCTCCTGCGCGCAGGGGACGGCTCTGTTGGCATGAGAGGACCAGAAGGGTGGAGGGCTTCTCCCCTGCGGGACATGGGGGCTAGGGTGGGTCTCGGGGTTCCCGAGAACTCGGCCCTGCTCTCATAACCTGTGCTGGGCCAGAGCTGCCGGCGGCTAGGAGACCGGGGTCTGGGGATACTGGGCCCATCACCTCTGTGCACCCGAGGCCCCACTTCTCCTTGTGGGAGCCTCTGGGACACAAAGGTGGGAAAAAGGCTCTTTGCCAGGAGCCGGTGGGTGGGCGGGCAGGCAGGTGGCGGTGCTGTCCTTGGAGCCCCCCGGGCTGTGTCCCTGCAGTCCACCCTGCTGCCGTGTCCTCACAGGACCACGCTGGGACAGATGGAGACTCTTAGGATGGGAACCGGGATAGGCCTCCCCACGCCCCTGGGATCCGAGCTGGAACCCTTTGTGCTGCTCTACCAAGGGAGGGATCCCTCAGTGGCCCTGGAAAGGGCAGGGTCACGTGGCCCTCCGTGCCTCTACAGCTGTCGGGGCTTCCAGATGGTGCCTGTGTCCGTGGGGTCCTCTGCTCCTTATGACCCTCCTGTTTTCTTGTCCCCCATCTTGGGTCCATGGGAGGCGGTAGTGGCCTCCCCTAAGGTCTCTCGACAATGACCTGTTTACCGGTAGGGGCCCTTGCTCCCAGACAGGCAGCTAGGATCTCCTGGGGAGTGGTGGCAGGTGGAGCCCTGGCCGGGAGGAGCCTGAGGTAGCACCATTGCCGGGCCTTTTCTGGAGCCACCCGGGGCCATGCTTGTGACCTGGGGCTCTCCGTGCTCATCCACGTAGCCTTCCAATGATGAGATTTGGTCTGAATGGACAGAATTGATGGGATTTGCGAAGGAAATCTGTAGCTGCACGCACACACCCACCGTAAATCCCAGTCTCTCGTCATTAAGCATCCGTTATTTGGTCTGTGGATGGGGAGACTGCCGCGCACTTCGGCTGCCCCGTGCCCTGGGTGCCTCAGTCTGGACCGGCCGGAGCCTGGAGGCTGGCGTCCGTTCCCAGGCAGGTTTGCGGGGGCCACCCCCTGGCCGCCGTGGACCCGCCCCCCGCCCCCCCAGCGCTCACTGGCCTGTTTGTTGTCATTCTGCGGGGCTCTGCGCTTTCTAAATTAATTCTGGAGCTGTTGTGTTTCCTTTCACAGTGTATGCCGAGCCGCACGGATCTGTGATGGGCTCTGGCAGCTTTTCTCCTAATTGCCCTTTCCGCATCAGCGGCGGAGCGATTAAGTGGCGGGGTGCGAGCCTGAGCGCGGCGGGGTGCAGCAGCCTCAGAGAGCGCGCTCAGCGGTGCGAGCCGTGCCCGCGGCCACTGCCCCGCAGCCCCGCCCCCGGCTGCCCGGGGCGGTGGCGACGGGGCGGCTTCGGGGAGGGCGGTGCCTGCGGCAGCGGGGCGGGGACGGTGAGGGGGGCCAGTGAAGCCTCCTCCGTGCCGGTCGGAAACCACCTTCCCGACCCCCCCCCCCCCCCCCCCCCCGGAGAGCGTGTGCCTCTTGGACCGAGACCTCTCTCCAAAGGAGGGATGGCCCGTGTCAGAGGTGCTTCCCGGCCAGCGACCGGTGTGCGGGGAAGCTGCTGGCCGGGCCCGCGCTGTCGTGGCGGGTGGAGATGTGCTAGACGGATGGTGGGCTGGGCCTCTGGCTTCGTTGGCCCGTGTGGGGAGATGCTGGGGTCACCGGGTGGCCTGGTTGCCGGTCCCCTGGCCGGGCGTTCTCGAGGGCCTCCTGCAGGGCCCTGCTGCCGGCCAGCTCTGGGGAGGCCTGGTCCTAGGTCGCCCGTGAGCAGGGCACAAACCCGAGGGAAGAGTACCCCCCTCCCGCTGCCAAGCCTGCCCCCCACGGTGCCCGGAACTGAAGGGACCAGGGTTCCTGCCCGAGTGCAGTCTGCCTGCAGGCTGTGGTGTGGCCTTGTCCCTAGAGACACGCTAGTTGGGGCCCTGCTGAGTGACAGGCTCTTGCAGAGATCAAGGGCCAGCAAGTTTTCAGCCAACTGAAGGAAACAGGCCTTTAGTCAGAGAGAAGTCCCTGTGTGTCCCCTGAGGCGCCACGTGCCCTGAGCACTCAAGACACTTGCGGAGATTGGGCTCTGCTGAGACAGAGGTCTTGGGCTTTATTTCAGGGTTTCCGGTGCTGTTTCTGGCCCTCTCCCTCCCCTGCTCGAAGCAAAGGCTGGCTGGGAGGGGGGGCAGCTCCCGCAGTCAGCACTGGAGGAACCTTAGGGGCCCGTGGCCGACCCCTTCCTAGAAGTCCCCCCCCCACCCCCACCCCCCAGCCGGGACCTGTGACCACAGCTCAGAACCACGGTGCCTGTGCTGTCACTGGTGAGCCTGCCGCCCCCCTGCTGTGCTCCCCTCTCCGGGCTCGCGCCCCGTGGGACCTGTGTGCGCATGTAGGGGACAGCTGGGCAGCGAACCTGGTGGCTGGCCAGCTGCCTCCTCTCTCTGGCTGGGGGTGGGGCCAGGTCCTCGTGTCTCAGGAGGGGAATCCAAGCTCAGAGGATGAAGGCGGGGAGGCTGAGGTGAGGGCCGAGCAGGCTCCACGGGGGCTGGGAAAGCTGCCCTGTGCCCCTGGATCCCCACCCACGGGAGGCCAAAGACCCGCCGGATTCCGCTGGGCAGGGGCCTGCTGCCTCCCCATCCACATCCCCGGGGGTCCCCGGGGGCACAGGGTGGGCCGGTGGAGCCTGGTGTGTTTTGGGGGTGGGGCTGACCCCACTGCTTCTGGAAAGACAGGCTTGGGGCCTTGTGGGAAAACGCGAGCTCCCCAGCCGCAGGCCCCACCGCAGAATCTGGGGAAGGATGAGGAAGGGAACCGTGCTCTGTGCCAGAGCGTTGCTTGTGTTGGGAGGTGTGGGGAAGCCGGGACAGGCCCTGGGCCCCACCAAGCCCCCACGTGCCGGGGCGAGCCCTGCTGAAGCCTGTGGCTGTCCAGAAAGTCACCGATGCCACGTGTTCCCGTCGCTGCTGAGTCTGCAGCTTGTGCAGCTCTGGAATGCTGACGTGGGGGCAGGCGGGACTGCTGGGGCGCCCCCGTGGCTCTTGGGACCTGTTCTGCCCCAGCATTCTGGCCGCGGCGCAGTGGGGAGGCGACACTGAGCGAGGCCGCCTGTGTCCCGTGCCCCTCTAGGAGACGCCCCTGGTTCCTTCTCTTGGTTCTCTTCGCTGCTTGCTCGTGGCTGCCTTCTCCTCAGCCTGGCCTCCGGGTATGTGCGTGCGTGTCCCGGAGGGGTGGCGTCGCCCGTGGGAGGCTGCAGGCCCTGGTCCCTGCGAGAAGGCCGTGCAGACGTCCGGCAGCCGTCAGGGGCCTGTTTGGGGGCCGGTGTGCCGTGGTGCGTCTGCCAGCCCGTCCCTGCAGCCGCCTGTGAGACGGAGCGGTCTGAGAGCAGCCCCTGTGGGCCACTGGGCCTCTGTGCTGTGTCCCCACCTGCCCCTCTCTCCCTCGTCCCTCCCCTCTCTCCTCCTTACGCCCTCCCCGGTGCTCCTCTCCTTCCCACTCACAGAGCACCGAGGCCTGTGTCTGTAGGGGGAGCCCCCCTAAAGCTGCCCCCTGGCCTTACGTTGCCTCCTGCGGAGCCTCCCACATGTGTGGCCCATGTGGCCACGGGGCCATCACTGAGGCCTGTGCTGCCGCTGGCCTGGTGGCTGCACCCTGTGCTGGGGCTGGAGGGCCCTGGGCAGAGAGGTGGGCCGAGCACGGTGGGGTGCCACCTGCCGGGCTGGTATGGGCAGTGCAGGTCCCGCTAAAGCCGGCCGTGTCCCCAGCTCCTCCCTGCGGTCCCCTCCCCGGCCAGGCCCATGTGGCTCTGCTGGGCAGTTCTCTCTGCATGTGCGAAGCACGAGCCGGTTTGTACAGGCCTCCCTGTGCAGTAATGGAGCTAGGGCCCCCTGGACGTGTGGCTCCCACACTGCTGTCTCCGGCTGCCGTGGCGAGCTGTCTCTGGCCCTGTGGCAGCCACGACGGACCCCCAAGCAAGACTCGGGGTGAGTGAGGCCGGGGCACACCCACTGCCCGGGTGCTCGCCTCCGTGGCCCGCTCGCTGCCCTGGCGCCGTAGCCCTGTCACTGTGGCCACCAGAAAGGCAGTGGCCCGGAGGGAAACCAGGGAGTGTCAGGAGAGGGTCCCGGCAGTCTGGGTTTTGTGAGGGGGACACATGGTTTTCTGTGAGTGACAGCTGCTCTTTCTAGAGGCGTTCTTTGCAGCCTCCCTGGCAAGCATCTCTCTTTAGCCCCAACACAGAGGAAGCAGGGGAGGGACCCTGAGAGAAGGTGCAGCTGTGGTGAGCGGGACGCTGTGCCCTTGCAAGAGCCCCCAGGCCCGGGCTCTGTGGGAAGCTGGGACCTCCGACCCCTGTGAGGTCAGGCTGGTGGAAGGGCCCCCGGGCCTGGGCGGGTGGCCCTCATGAAGCTGCGGTTCCTTGGGGGCTGGGGCTGCTGCGTCTGCTAGGGGGACTCCCCTCCTGGTGCTCCCATCCCTGTGGGCGAGAACAGGGGGTCACTAGGGAGGAGGCAGGCTCTGCGTGCCCTTCCTCCCCCGTGGGCGGTATGGCTGCATTGGCTCTGCCATTGGGATCGCCGTCAGCGTCCACAGGGAGGACAGGGCGCGCTCTGAGCCTTGCCTCCCCCCACACCAGCATCGTTGCGTGTCAGACATGCACCCGGGACAGGGAGCTGGGCCCTTCCCCGTCTCTCATGGCTCAGAATGTGGGGTGTCTGTCCATCTGGGAGCGGTGGGCCCTTCCCATCACTTTCTTGCCCACCCAGAGGTCCCCCCAGCAGCAGCTACCAGACGGGGTAGATGGGCCTTCGTTTCATGGGCCAGGCTCTGCCCCCGTGGCTGGACTGGCCCTGCTTGAATGTGGGCCCCGGTGCTGTTGGTGAAGAGTGGACGTGGCCCTTCACCTGTCCCTGGTGGACTTGGGAGCCCCCACATTGCTGCCCAGAGCCTCTGGTCTTCTGGGGTTTCAGCCTGGCTGCGGAAGCGAATGCCTTTGTACCTGGTAGGCTGGCCTTCCCGTCCCTGTCTGGCCAGGCCCCCAGATGGAAGGGGCTTCGAGAAGACAGAGCACTGGACGTTTGTGAGGCCGGAGACCGCACGCTAGCAGGCCCGGTGCGGGGGAAGGTGTTGGCGGGCACCGGTCCTGCCTAGGTGGTGGGGGCTGTGGCCTCAGGCCGCCGCACTGGGCACGTGAGCCCTGGCAGTGGCACAGGTGAGAGGCCTTGGGAGGGGACTGTGGCCCGCTCCCGGGCCTTTCCTGCCGGGCTGGCTTCAAGTCCCGTTCCCTGGCAGGTGTTAGTGGGGGGGAAGCGGCGCTGGGCTCAGCTCCGTGTTTACCGACACAGGGGCTCCGGCGGGCGGCCCCCGCTCTGTGCGTCGTCGCACCTGGGTCACGGGGAGGACGGGCCGCCGGCACCGGGCCCTGCCAAGCAGCGAGGCCTGCACTGGGGTCGAGGGAGAGCGGTCGGCATTAGGCCGGCGGGACCGTAGGGTCATCTAGGCTCTGTGTCAGGTGCAGGATGGGCTACCTTGAGAGGAGTTCAGGCATTTCCTGTGGCGCTGGCCGCGGAGTCCCTGCAGCTCCAGGTGGGAAGGCCTCGCGCAGCCTGGGCCCTGGCAGGGACCCCGCGGTGCTCCAGGTTGGGGTAGCAAGTGCTGCCACTGCCTCCCCTCCCCTGACGTGTTCCCTGGGGGGGGGGGGGGGGAAGGCTGGGGGGGTGCCCACCCGCCAGGAGAGGACCTTGAGGGGCTCGCTGAGCTCCCTGCTTCTTCCCAGTGCGCGACAGGTCTTGCCAAAAACGCGTTGAACGAGCGAGTTCCCGCCAGAACCTTCTGCAGGGGACACAGCGGTGTTGGTGCTGCCTTCCATCAGAGCCTGGCCTGTGCGACGCGCCCCGCGTGGAGTCCGCTTCCTTCTCAGGCCTCTGCTCTGCTCTGCTCTGCAGTTGCTTTCCAAACGCTGTTTTCACTGTTTGCGTCTTAAACTTTCCTGTTGTCCTTGGCTGCGTGATTCCACGGAAGTGGTAGATGGACCTCAGGCCACCTAATCCTGGGGCTGTGAGATGGGCTCGCCGGGCTCGGTGCCTGGCTGTAGACGACGGACCCCGAGTATCATGGCTGTCAGCGTGGGCCTGGGGGCTGGGCCTTGTGTTCTGGGGGCTCCGCGACTTGGGATCCAGAGGCCTTCACGCAGGCACGAGCACCGGTTGGCCTCAGAAGGGCTGAGGGGTCCCCAGGGTTGCCAAGGCCAGAACTGGGCTCTGAGCACAGGAGGGCACAGGCCTGTCCTGTGACCTGGGGCCAGGGGAGGAAGGGACCAGAGTGGGCCCCCTGGCCACGAGCTCTGCCTTCCTGAAGCTGGAGCTGAGCCCCCGGACCCGCCACGCACCATGGACAGACTCCGGTGCCCTTCGGGGGCGCCGGCCACTCCCTGACGCATGTGTGCTTGCCTGAGGCGCTGGTGCTCCCCGCGTGCTGTCCTGGGGTGCTGGGGTCCTGCAGGGCGTGCTGAGCCAGAGTCGTGCCCTGCCTGGAGTGTCCTCTCCCTGCCTGGATTCCTTAGCTGCCTGCCACGGTGCCCCCGTGGCCTTCCCAGTGTGTGGGGGTGCCTCCTGACCTCCCGGGAGGTGCTGGGCCTCCCTGCCCCCCGTGCCCATGCCTGCGGGTGGGGGATTGGTGAGAGGTGCTCAGTCTCCCCCTTGCTCTGGTAGGTAGCACCGTGGTTAAGAGGGGAGGGACGACCCACCCCCATAATCTATAGCGACTGTCACGGAGCAAACTACTCCCATCTCATACAGACGGGTCAGGTGTCGGCACGATCGATGGCTCACGCACAATAATTATAGGAACTAGCGGCTTGTGTTGCTTGAGTGAGTTTAAGAAGAGTAGGGTCTCAATCTTTCCTCTAATAGGGCCCTGACAGTCCGTGGCGGCGTTGGCGCTGCGTCTTGGGCTGACAGTGTCGTCATTAAACACCAGGTAGTGTGGGACGACAGCGAACACGGCCCGCTGGGGGACAGGCAGCTGACAGCCCTTGTTTGTCATCACCGAGCCGCCCACGCTCCTCAGGCTGCAGGGCCGATGGCTGCTCGGTGACGTATGGCCTGTCGGGCTGCCTCTGTGATTTGATCATCGCTAACCGTTTGTCAGCGGCTGGTCCCCGGCTTGGATGACGGTGCGGCGGAAGGCTGGCGGCGAGCGCCTGCAGGCCGCGGGGTGCACGTGGGAAATCAGTGGGGCTGGATGGACTGCTGCCCCTCAGACCCCCCTTCCCGGGCCCTGGGGTCCCTACGGCTCTGTCACAGAGGGGTGTGTGCTCGGGTCCGTGCTGATTTGGCCGGGGCGCCCTTTCCACGGGCTGGCCTCTGAGCAGAGGGAGCACAGAGCCGGCCTGAGAACTTCCGCGGGGGGGGGGGGCCTGTGGACGCGCTGGCCTCCGATGGCCCCAGGGTGCCCGGGAGGGTCTCCAGCTGCCCTGGCTCCTTGTCCCCGGCCACCAGCAGAGACGAGGGCCAGACCATCTGATGGCAGCGGGGCTCTTCCAGCACTGGAAGTGCTGGGAACCATCAAACACAGGAAAAGTGGAGTGATTTATTAGACTCATAAAAATTCATACTTTGTGATTCCAGTCATCCCACCACTGAAGCTTGTTAGAGCTCAGTCCCTGGCAGCTCCTGGCGGGTGAGCGCTGGGCGGGGCGCGCACTGCCTTCTGCCTGGGCTGCTGTCACACCTCATTCGGAGAAGTGGACGGGCCCCTGCAAGCACATGAATAAGTGTTCACAGGGTGGGGGCTCTGTCACGGTTCGGCCGTGCTCTCGCGGGTGGGAACACGGCGGCCAGGTCCTGTCACCTGTGTGCTTCCTGCACCTGCGGGGCCTGGGTGGACAGCAGGGCACCTGTGCGACGGTACAGGTGGAGGTCTGTGGGCATGTTTATAGCAGTCTTTACGGGGCAGGATGACGTCTGCCTCCTGGCCGCTGTTTTCCAGGCTGGCGTCAGTGGAATCGAGCTCCTCTCCTGTCCTTCCTGAGGGGCTCTGGGCAGAGGCCCCTTGGCCTAGCGCCGACCTGCCCCAGCGGGGCTCCTCCCTACATCTGTACCCCGAGGGGCCAATGTGCCCTGTCAGCTGTGCTGTTTGTCGGGCATTGTGTGTCCTATGTGGAGGGCAGGAGGGAACGGAGGCTCCCCCTTCTGATGAAGATGTTCCACTAGAGCCGGCCAGAGCCAACCCTGCCTGGGAATCAATGCCCTGCACACAGTGGAGGGGCCTGGGGGTCGGTGGGGCGGGGGGAACCGCTTCTGTCTGCCTCCTGGCTCGCAGCCTGCCGGTGCCTGCCTCCGCGCCATGCGGCCACCCGCAGGGAGCTGGCTTCTCGCTTGGCCGGCGGGAAGTGGTGCCCAGCAGCACTAATCTCCCGCGCCCCTCGCCGCCCCGAGGGGCCGTGCTGCCGACCCTCGCCTCCTGCCGCAGGTGGGGTGCCGCTGACAGAGCAGCTGGAAACAGCCTGGCGCGGGGCCTGGCGGGGGAAGCCGGTGGTACTTTCTAAGCTGCTGTGTCTGAGGCAGCGGCGGGTGGGGGGCGCCGGAGGTTCCCTGAGCACCCCGGCGTCCGGGCGGGGGGTGTGCGTTCGTGGGGCGGTCTGGCGGACGCTGCAGCTGAGCTCGGCTGCTGAGGGGCCTAGACGGACGGGCGGGGGATCAGGGAGGAGGTCGGGGCTGTTGACCAGAAAGGACGCGTGCTTCTAGGCTCACCAGAGACTAGTCTGCAGACGGGGCTGGGGGAGGCCGGCACGGGGCCCCACTGGCGCTCAGGCGGAGGGGTCCCCGGTCTGCAGGCCTGGGAGGCCCAGACCCCCTCTCCCCCCCCCCCCCCCCGGCAGCCCTGAGGGCTCCGACACAGGTGTGGCAAGGTGTCCACTTACTGCCCTAAACGCGCTGAATCGCGAATTCAATTAGAAGGCAGAGATCATCAGACTAGAAAGGCTGAGCAGAAGCCAACGCTGCCCACAGCGGTAGCACCGCCGTCCGAATGGGACCCGGCTTGGTGGGTTCTGCCCGTGGTTCCAGCTGGGAGCAGGCCCAGCGGCTTCCTGGGTAGAGCGGCCCGCCCTGTTGCCTGGGGCCCTTGGCTGAGTCTTTCCCATGTGGTAGGCCTGGGGGGGGGGGGGGGCGGGGGGGGAGAAGGGCAGTCCAGCCCAGTGTGGAGAGATGGCCAGGTTGTTCCTCGGTGGCCTGGAGGAACCCTGCAGCTTGCCTCCAGCCAGGGGGCACCGGCGTCAGTAGAAACTGGGGCGTCGGTGTCCTCGCCCCAGGTCCCAGGGCTGGATCCCATTCCGGGTGCTGATCTCCCAGTAGCACAGAGATGGGGGCCCATCTGAGACGGGGCGGGGTGGGGGGTGTGGACCAGCCCTGTGTCTGGACACATCCTTCCTGGTTAAGCGCGTAACTGAAGGGTCTGGGCTTGTGCTGCAAAAGCCCTGGTGGGTCTCGGAGGGGCTGGCAGGCGGGCCACATGCACAGGAAATGGCCGCACACGGTGTGCGCCCATCTGTGCCGGCCCCCGTGCGGAGCCTCGGGCGTGTGGGCCGGGCCGTGCGGCGGGACCGCGGTCAGAGCCGGGGGCACAGAGTCGCCAGGACGGAGTTCGGGCCAGCGTTCCCTTGGCAGCTACTGTGCGGACACTGGGGAGCAACCGGCCTGAGGCTGAGTGGGGGGGGGGGGAGGGGAGAGCAGGCCTGGGACCCCCTTCGGCGGCACCCGACGACCAGAGCCCGGACCCCACAGGCCTTCCTTCTGGCTGCTTCCTGCAGATGGTGTGCATCCACGGACCTTTCCTGGTGGCCTCTGGGGTCGTCTCGCCCCTCCTAGGAGTGGGGCCCTTTTCACCCCCAAATGCGGCCCCGGTTCCACCGTCTCCAGGACCGTGGGGGTCACCGAGGGGACAGCTCAGATGACGTTGACTTTCAGAAATGCCCTGGTGGACGGGTGGTGTCTAGAGAGAGCGGGCACACCTCACTGTCCCCTCTGAGGCCGAGTGGGGCTTGGGGCCCACCCCACAGCCCTTCTCCGGGCCTCAACCCCCGGCCCTGCCCCAGGCAGACAGGACGTGTTGCTGCTGTTCGCCCTGGTCATCTCGAGCACTGCCCGTCCTGCCCGGCCCAGGGCTCCGCAAGCAGCTCGGCTGCCCCGCGGGGTTTCAGACATGAGGACACCGTTGCGCGTTGAAGGCTTCTCAGCCGGTGCGCCTGCTGGTCTGCGTACGTTGCCGTGGCCGTTTTGCCAGGAGTGCGGCACACCCGCTGCTAGGACGGAGCCGGGCTCTGCTGGGGTCCTGCAGGGTTGCTGTGACGTGTGGGTTTGTGGCCACCGTGCAGCCCACCTGCCACCAGCGGGGAAAGCGGCCCGCTCCTGCGGCACCTCCCGCTGCCGAGAAGACCAGGCGCCTCTGGGCTGACCTGCACCTCACCTGCCCCTGCCCCTGCCCCCTGCACCCACAGTCTGTCGAGTGGCTGGTCTCGGGTCAGAGAGGTAGGGTAAGGCCCTGGAGGGCTGGGAGATGCACCTCGAGCTGGGTGCGGGGAGCCTGCCTGGGCCCAGTCCTCCCGTTGGCTCTCTGTGGGCTCCTTGTTGCCTGCGCACTCTCCAGACCTGCCTGGCTTGCTTGGCCCTCACTTCTGTCCCTGTCACCGCCCCTGGGTAGTACAGAGTCTGAGGGCGAGGTGAGGCCTCGGCCGCAGGTATGAGCCTTTGCCAACCTGGAGGCGGTGTGGGGAGGCCCAGGCCCCGTGCTAGCCGGCTGCTCCTTCGTCCCCCGGGAGCCCCCAGGGCACCTCCCCGCTTCCTCCAGGAGAAGCCAGCACCCTGCTTGCCTAGAGCTGTTCCCTGCTTTTCACTGCCTGGGGCCTGTGGCTGTGCTGTCCCTTCTGTTTGGACCCCACTCAGGCCTCTCCCGGTCCTTCCAGGCTGGCGGTGTCACTGCTGGGGGCACTCGTGACAGGTCCTGCCTGCCGTCTGCACCTCTTTGCACCCCTGACCACCATCAGCTGCGGTCACGACCATAAGCTGGCCGCTGATCTGAGAGCCTTGCTCTTGCTGGAGAGCGGAATTGTGTCCGGGGCCTGCCCCAAAGGCCGTGGCTCTCAGAAACTGCCCAGGGAAGAGGCCCCACAGGGGACGGGTTTGTGGGCGTGCAGGTGCCCAGGTGCTCACAGGGGCCTCCCACCCTCTCTCTCGGGCACATCAGCAACCCCACTGCCAGGTGCCGTCCCACGTCTGTGCCAAGGAGGGGGCCAGGCTGGTTTCCGTGGCGCGGTCCCCTCCCTGCTCTGGCCCCTCTTGTCTGCCTTAGGCCAGGCCTCCCTCACCCAGTGCCAGGCCCTGGGCTGGGTCGAGTTGGCACCGCATCAAAAACTCCGGTTAAGCCTGGAAGGAAGACCTTCCGGAGTGAGTTTGGGTGCACAGAGCTTGTCGGTGGTTGGCACCCACGGGCCCTGGTCAGGTGGGGGCCCTGTGCCCATTTCGGTTGGGGGCTGTGGGCGGCCTGACGGGAGGCAGGTGCGGGTGGGTGGGGGCACTACCAGCCTACAGCAGGGTGACCAGCTGGGACCTGAGCCAACTGAGAGTGGACAATGGCTTCTGTGGCAGAAGAGCAGAAATCCCTGTGGCTTCTGAAATGCTGAGCCGCAGCACGGCCTTTTAGACTAAGCTGTCTGCAGCCTGTTCGCAGATACTGACGCGTCAGGGTAGCTGTTGATGAAAAGCGGATCAGGCAGAGGAAGTTGGATCTCCCTGGACTGTGAACTGGGGAGCCTGGGCCAGCAGAAGCCCTTGGCCCCATGGCCACCCCACCAGCCGGGCTCCCCACCCTCAGCCAGAGGGGTCTTCCCCCCCCCCCCCCCCCACCGCCCCACGCTGCCGTGGTCCCGAGAGGCCAGGGGTCTGGGGCCTGGCCTGGGGCCCCTCTTCCAGGAGCATGGCTTGGTTTTGAGGGTGCACGACAGGCAGGCTGGATTCCGTCTGCGGGCTCTGTCCAGTCCTGTTCCACTGGCGCAGGTGAATTCTGTGCTCAGGTACCAGTCACTCGCTTTTGCTCAGCTGTCCTGTCCCCCAGCAGGGATGGAGGGCTGGAGACAGCCCTGCCCTTAGTCTGTGCCTCTACCAGCAACACCCCCGCTGCCTCTTCACGAGGCTAGAGGCTCAGGGAAGAGGCTTCTGGAACGGGGTGGGAAGCCAGATGTGGACAGGTCTGCCATCTTCATGGGGCCTGTCTCTAGAGGCCCCAGTGCCCCTGTCTATGGGCCGTTGCTGGGCGAAGACCAGAGGCTGGTGGATGGGAGGCCACGGAGCCAGGGGCGCGTGGTCCCTGCCCTGCCCCCCCACCAGGCCTTTCCCTAGGGGGCCGGACAGTGGGGTGCTGCTGGGGACACTCGCTCAGCCCTGAGTCTGCCCGCCTGTATGGGGAGCAGCCTCAGGCAGCCCTTTGCACAGTCTTCGTCTTCTCCTTATTCATTAAACAGTTGTGAAATTAGCAGCTCATTTTCTACCTAGTTATTGCCCTTTGAAGTTCCATAAAAATCTGAACTCCGTCTCAACTCCTGCTCTGCACTAAAACAGAGGGAGCTGTGACCTCCGTCTGATGGGCTCTCCCGTCTGGTGGCTGGTCAGGAGGGGGACTGGGGGAGCCGAGACGGGGCATGGCCCTCCCTTTCCTGCCATCCGCCCAGTGCTCTGGGGCCCTGGGAGGGGCTGGTGTGTGTCCCGCTTCCACGGCTGGATCACGGGGGGCAGGACGTGCTGGGGGCAGGAGCCAGGCTGGCTGGGCTCCGCCGCTGGATGGGTGTCCCGCCTCCCTGGGCCTCAGTGGCCTCCCTCCCTGCCACCACGCCTGCCCCGCGTGCCCGTGCTCGGTGGTCAGGAGGGCCCCTGGCTGCAGCCTGGTCCCCCCACCCCGTCTGGGGCCCCCGAGCACGGGCGCGCAGGGGAGGCCGGCCCCCGGGCTGACTGTGCAGGCGCGAGGGCTCCGCTGATAGATGGGCTCATATCCCACTCAAATATGATGCCAGCAGTTTTCTGTAGTTCGTCTTCCATTGCGGTAGTAAAGTTTTTAATTAGGAAAGCTAATGAGATCGATTAGTCATTAGAAGTGACCTCTGCACGGCAGGGCGGAGAGGGCTGTGTGTGTGGGCCTGATAACGCGGCGCCCGGGCCTCGTTGGCAATAAAGGCGCGAAGGGTTTGATTTGAGTGAAATGTGCCACAGGGAATACATCATGCGGAGAAAAAAAATTACAACCCTGGGAGTCTGTAATGAAGGGAATTAAACCCACATCCTATCTAAATAACATGATTATCTACACAAACCCTCCGCCAGCCGGGGGGAATGGCCGGCTGCTGGGGCTGCCTTCCCAGCCGCGGGGTCGGGGCGAGGCCTGGGCTCCCGAGCCACGGGGAGCAGGGCGGGGGTGTGCCTGCCACCTTCGCCCTGGGGCGGGCCTTGCCGCCTCCCACCCCAGCTTCCTGGTCCCCGTGTGCAGGCACGGTGTTAGGATCCCTGCGCCTGTTGGCCACGGGGGCACACACCCACCCGTGTGTTCTTGGCACGGGCGCCCTAGGCGGTCTCCCCGGGGTCACTGCCGTGAACCCTTCCGCTGCCTGTGTCTAAACTGCCCATTGAGGAAAGATGGGGGCCGGGAGTGACCAGCAGGCCAGGCTGTAGGGGTCACAGCCCCGCCGTGGGGCAGGGTGTGTGCCCTGCTGTGCCCTCCCCTCCCCTTGTTGCTCAGGACCACGGGGGGTGGGGCCTCACAGATGACAGTGTGAAGGAAAGGACACCAGGCTGACTGTTTAAAAGGAGATCTGCCTTGTTACTTTGCGTTTCCCAGAAGTGGTAATTGGGTACTAATAAGTAAAATGCAGTAAGTTAAGCAAAAAGTTGATTTTACAACAGGGCTGCGCTTTGCAGGAGTGCATCCTGAATGCAGTTGCCTGTTAACTTGAATGCAGAGTCCAGGCCTTTGGGCGTGGGGGCGGGGGAGGGGGCCTCCTAGAGGTGGCAGTGCTCACATCCGGAAGAGGGGAGTGGGGCTGGGCCAGGCCTGGGTTCCCTATGCTCAGGACGAAGGGGGTGGGGCTGGTGAGTCAGCAGGGCTCCCGGGCAGGAGTCCAGCTGCAGAGCCAGGGCTGTGTGGCTCCAGCCGTGCCAGGGCTGTGTGGCACCTCCCATCCCAGAGCAGCCAGCGGCCGCTGCCTGGGAGGCCTGGGGTCAGGCGTGCTGTCCGGATGCAAGGGCCGAGGGAGCAGGGCGGCTGTGAGGGTAGCTTGGGGCCCGGATGACTTAGAGGAAGGCTCTTAGTTGGAACAAGCTGTTATTGATTTTCTGTGGTCCATCCTTGCTTGTAAGACCTTGAAAATTCAATTCAGCAAACATTTATCTATCGATGCCCACTGTGTGTGAGGCTCTCCCCTGCGTCCCAAGAGCGTGTGGGGTGCTCAGAGCTAAGGATCCACTCACTTTGGTCACTCAGCAAGATCAGGTGTCCCTGGTGATGCCGTGTCGCCCTTTGGTTTTGCTGACCTTCTGTTTTCTCCCCAACTCCCTGGAGCTGCTGCTCTTGGAGGGAGGGAGAACCAAGGGGAGACAGAGACAGACAGAAGGGGTGAGGGGAGAAGTGGGGGGTCTCCCCTGTTGCCGGGGCGTCTGTCCTGGCCTCACCTGGATGTGTCATGGCTCCCTTTGGTGGGCAGCTGCTGTGTGTCCCTGCGCCAGTCTGGTGACCAGAGCTGTGCCCTGCCCCTGGCACTCTTTGGGCCTTGAAGCCCACGTCCACCTCTGACAGGTGAAAGGGCCCTGCACAGTCTCCTTGGTCTGGCAGCAGGCGTGCACCCTCTAGTCCGGGGCACTCGGGAGGGCTCTGACCCATGCCGTGTCCTGACCTTGCCGTGTGGGTGGATGGGTACCCTGGCAGAGGGTGAGGGGACACCTGGAGGAGGGGCTCTTCTGACATCCGGGCAAGGGGCACAGTGCCAGATACCAGGCTTGTCCTGCTTGTTCCCGGCCAGGTGTCCCCCTGGATGTAGTGGGTTCTGGCGGGCCGGGCAAGCCTGGAGAGGAGGTGTGTGGAGCCAGGAGCTGGTTCGGGGGCCTGGCGGTGGGCTGGAGTCTGTTGGGTCTAGGGCTCTGAAAGACGGGTTTTAGATGCTGTCCGTGATTCGTAACAGCTCCTTGCAGGCCAGCAACGGGGAGGTTCCCAGTCTGGTTCGGGATCTGTGGGTTCTGGGAGGGTCTAGCAGAGCAGGCCCGGGTCATGGAGCGCTGGTCCGTGCTGTCGGAGGAGCCAAAGGACGGGCACCGAGCGGGACTAGCGAGGGGATGTGGGGGTTTGGTGCTGCCCCGTGCACTGCTCCCTCCGGGCCACCTGGGGCCCTGGCAGCCTTTGGCTGAAGGGTCACGGGTCTGCTCTGGTGCTGATGCTCCGGCAGTGAGACCCTGTGCGTTTTCCTGGGGGCCTCGCCTGGCACGCACGCCGCCCCGGGCGGGCGCGGGGCCGCCCCCCCCCGCCCCCCCCCCCCCCCCCCCCCCCCCCCCGCCTGCCCCTGCCACTGCCCGACAGCCTGACCCGGCATAGTGTCTCTGTGAGTGGGAGCCCCAGGAAGCTACCCATGCTGGGGTGCTGTGCAGGCAGGTTGGATGGGACGAGGAGGAGCCCGCAGGGAGCCTGGGTCCCAGCGCCGGTCCGAGAGGGGAGCTTCCGGAGAGGCTGCCGGCCATGGGCTGGGTCACGAGAGGCTTCGGCGCCCCCGTCCCACGCTGCGTTCGCTTTAATTATCTGGGCAGTTAGAGCTGTATATTATGCGAGCCGGGCAATTAGGTACGTTCCTCGAAGCTGTGGAGAAATTGCCGGCTATCAAGTGGAGGGGAACTCGGGCAAAACAGATCCCTGTTAATTGCATGAACCATTCAGCAAAAGAGAAGCTGTGGTGTACGTACATCCCCCGCAAGATGTTATGAAAACATTGGTGATTAAATACATAAATCTGCGTGAGCATGTGCCGGGGGTGCCCGGAGAGGGAGGCGAGCAGTCTGCACCCCGGCCTCCTGCGCCCTCCTGCGGCCCCCTCCTCGCTACTCCTGGAGGCTCTGGGGAGTTGGGGCCAGAGTGGGGGTCCTGAGTCTGGGGACTGCCTGCTGAGGGGCACCAGCCCATGGTGCCGCACCAGTCAGCTGGCCCCGGGGCGCTTCTGCCGCCCCCCCTGCCCACGTGTCACTCGGCATCCCCAGTGCCCTGTGTCTCAGGACTCCAGGCCTGGGCCCAGCTCTCTGGAGCCTCGGGCCCCTGGGTGCTCTGGGGCTGTGTGGGGCAGGGCTGGAGTGAGTCGAGAGGCCCCCTGCCGACCTCCACTGACCCCCTCTGTGTGCGTTTCCTCTGCAGCGTCCAGTGTGCACACCCTGCGGACGCCTCCCACCGGCAAAGTGATCAAGACCCGCTACCGCATTGTCAAGAAGACGCCCGTGTCTCCTCTCAGCGCCCCCCAGTCTCCCCTGTCCCTGCCCTCTTGGCGGTCACGGCGGCTCTCGCTGTCCAGGTAGGACGCCCTCATCCGGGCTGCCTTGGGCCTGGGGCCTGTAGGGGACCGAGCTGGCCACACAGAAGCGCTTGGTCTACAGTTTGCCGGCCGTGGAAGAGGCTAATTTTTCTGTGTAGCAGTTTCTGCAGCAGACCTATGGCCAGCCTGCACATGCCGCGTGCACTCACGGACGCGCGCGTGCACAGACACACGCATGCCCTCCACTGCTGTCTGTAGGCTGTTAGCTGGCAGGGGACATCCGTGGGGGAAGCCACCATCTGGACAGTTGAGGCCACACCGGGCATTGTTCCACTTCATGGAGAAACTTCTGGTTAGAGGTAGGGCCTGAGCCGCCCTCTGGGAGCTGTGGCCCATCTTTGCTTCGGCACACAGGGCTACGGCCCTCTCCATGTCCCCCCCAATGGGTGCTGCCTGAACCCCACCCCCCAGTGCTGCAGCCTTGCTCTGGGCCGCTCCTGGCTGAGGGCGTACAGAGTGGGGACGGTTCCACTTATTTTCTGGGTGCCCTGGCCCAGAAGTGGGAGGGCTCTGTTGGGGCAGCAGCTTTAGGGGATAGAAGTCGGGGGCCCCTGTTGTGAGCCTGCTCAGCCCTGGGGCCTCAGGAGGCCCGTCGTGGGGGGCATGGCCCCTTCCTTTGCTGAGGTGGGGGGTGGGGCGGCAGCTCTGGTGGGTGAGTGGGAACGGGGCGCCCTCTGGGAGCCTCTTCCTAGGGGAGCAGAGTGGGAGCTCCCTCATCCAGCATTGGCCTCCACCCGGGTGCGGTGGGCACTCTGGCCTGGTGGGCACTCTGGACAAGGGACCGTTGTGCCCCACAAGGGACTGGACTACACAGAATACTGGGCAGGGGCCGTCCTGCTAGCCCACCAAGAGCCTCACCACCTGCTGGCCAGTGGCTCCCTGGCTCTGGGGCTGTGAGAGGAGGTGCTGGCCCACTGGCCTGTGGCAGGGCGATCGGCCCACCCAGGCCGCGGCACCCACTCCCTCCTCCGTTACCGCGAGGCTGCACTGAACTTGGCCCTGCTGCTGGTTTTTCTGGAGGCAATAGCTGCAAGTATATTTTAAATTAATTTTACTGCACTTTTTGTAATATTTTTGTTTTAAATAGATTTATAAGTATCTTGGGGGCTATTTCTACAAATTTATGAAGATAATTTTCACTCTCTCGATAAGGTTAAATTTACACCTGCTATTTCCATATTAATTCACAGTGCTAAGTGGGTCTAATTTTCTTCCGTTCTCCTATCTAGTGAGCATGGCCTTTCCTAATGCAATTTCCCCCTCACTAAATCACTGTGATCGGGAGTCATGATCGAGCTAAATTAACTTAAATTAATTTACTTAATAAGAGCCCCAGATCATCGTGAATGAGGTTCAGATTTATTGATCTTGCTCCCGCCTCCCCTCCCGCGGTCCGAATTCCGGTCCCGCCTCCCCCAGGGGGCATGGCTGGGGGCTGGGGCGGCCCTGTGGGGGGGTCACTGAGCAGAAAGGGGTGGCAGGCCCTGTGGGGCGAGGCCTACTGGGGGGGTGGCTGGGTGCACCCCCCCTGGGCTGTAGCCGCCTCATAACCAGGCAGAACGTCAAGTCCATTAGGTGGGGAGCAGCCCAGTCGGCAGCAGGACAGAATACTTGCCTGCGCCTCAGTGTGGGAGTTGAGCAGGTGGGGGTGGAGAGGGCGCTTGTCCCTATGCTGTGTGGGCAGGTCTGCGAGGTCTGACCTCCCGGCTCAGGTAGGTGGGATGGGCCGTCAGGGGAGGCGGGCCTCGTGCTGTGGTGCCGTAGGCCCGGCTCAGAACGGACAGGCCCGGACCCAGCTGCCCACCGTGCTTGGCCACGGCTCCCCCCGGGCCGGCTGCCTTGCAGGGAGGGCCATGGCCGTGTGGGTGCCCCGGCACAGGGGCCCGGCTATGGGTGGGTCGGGTAGGTGTGGTGAGGACGCCGCTCTGGTTGGCTCTGTGCCGCCCTGTCCCAGGCCGTGCTGGTGTCAGATGGCTCAGGTCCTGTGGCCCTGACTCGTGCGCGATGACTGCGGGCTCGGGTCAGCTTCGCGGGTGCTCGAGGCTTCCAGCGCTCCCTGTGCGTGCAGGCGTGGCTGGGCCCCTCCCCCCAGGACGGGTACACGTAACCTGAGGCCACGTGTGGAGGCTTTGCTTAGTGGGGTCTCCCTCCACCTGACCGCCTTACTCCAGGTCTGTGTCACCCATTGCCAGGGCTCCGGGACACACCCTGAGTACAGAGTCCTAGGTTCTTGGGGGCCAGGCCCCCGGGCTTCGTGGGCCTGCAGAGTAGGGTGTGGTGGAGGCCGAGGGCTGAGTGGCTCAGGTCCTAGGAAACGTGGCTGCCGGCGGACTGGGCTTCCTTTGCCCAAGGTCAGCCGGACCCCGGTGGGGGGTGGGCTTCCTTCTCAGCAGAGTGGCCGCCCACCAGCTTCCCGGCCTGTCGGCTGCGCCCGCCTGGGCTTGCCTTGTCGAGGCAGCGGAAAGGGCCTGTCTCCAGGGCCGGCGGCCAGTCTGCTGCCCACTCAGCTGCTACTTGCAGCTCCATCGAGCTGGGGGCTGCCTGTGTGCGGCCAGTGGGTCCAGGGAGGCTCTGGCCGACTGGCCTGGCCTGTGGCCTTGACCTCCACCCTGTGCATCTGCAGGCTCTTCAGCTTTTCCCTGGGCATGAGGAGGGGTTGAGCCGGTGGCTGGGCCCAGGCCAGTGTGGTCTGAGGGCGCAGGGGTGAGAAAGCAGGGCTTCCCGCCGGGTGGCCAGCCTCAGCCCAAGGCCCGTGAGCTCTCCTTCGCCCTCCTGATCCGGACGCACCTCAGAGGGGAACACCCCCGGGGGGTGTGGCAGGCAGGCAGGCCCCAACAGTCCTGGAAGTCTCAGTCGGCAGTGTTGGGGACTGGGAGACACAGGCGGGAAGTAAGTCAGGTGACCCGGCGGCCGAGAGTGCCGGTGTTGGCATGGGTGGCCCTGGATCCCACCCTCCTGCAGACACCCGCTGTGGAGAGAAAGCTGTGTATATGTGTGTGTGGAAATGCTGCCGTCGCGGGGGAGCCTGGGGAGCGCCGCTGGGGAACACACGCCGTGTGACCCTGAGCGAGCGGGAAGGCCGGGGGGCGGAGCTCCCAGAGGCCCCTGGGGCTGCCTCACGGAGTGGCCAGGTGTCCTGAGCAGGGCCGGGGCGGAACCTGGCTTATCAGCTAGATAGATGGCCAGTGGTCGTGGCAGGTCCGTGCCCTCCCTGTCCGGAGGGATGACACGCCTCGTTGTGGCGAGGGGTTGCCACACTCGGTCCTGTGCCACAAGGGGCCTGGCGTCAGAGCGAGCGTGGGGGCAGCAGGGCCGCTGCCACTCTTGCTCCGGGCAGATGGGGCCGTGCTTCCCGACTGCCTGGGACTATGGGGTGGGGGGACAGCACGCCCCTCCTGGCAGTGGCTGGTGGCCCCAGGGGCTGCGGGTGGGATCGCCGCGGGACCCGCAGGATGTACGGCTGGGCCCCGAGGACCACACGCCGCTGCTGCCCAGACCGGCCCGGCCCTGGGTGTGGGGTGTCTTGGGGGGCGGCGGAGGCTCCCGCCGAGCGAGGGTTTAACGTGTTTGTTCTCAGGTTTGTGGATTTGCCTGTGCCCTCGGCGGCTTCCAGCAAGTTCATTAATCTGAACTGCAGCTGAAACGTGACTTATATCCCTAAACCGCCTGTCACTTTTTACTCCTTCCAAACTCATTTGACGTGAAAGTGCGGGGTAAACGGAAGCCGCTGAGCTCAAGCAGATGAGTCTGGAGGCCGCTCCGTCCCGACTACAAATGGCGCTGTCACAGGGGCTGCCTCGCGCAGGCCCGCCTTACTTTATTTTATTTTATTTTAGCGCCTGTGCGGTAAATCTTGAGTAATCTCTGGCTGGTTTGACGAGGCTCGGGCTGCGATTTCGAAGGCTCTGAAATGTGTCTCCAAAGTGATGTCTCATTAAAGAGGAATTCAGCCTGAGGATGGGCCGGGCAGCACCCCCCCCCCCGGGGGGGGGCTGTGGGGTCCCGTGTGCTTCCCCCTCATGCCCGGCCCCCCCACCCCCACCCCCCCGGACGCCCAGGCTCTCCCTAGAGGCAGCGGGGCCCGGCCCCGGCCCTCGGGCCACTGATGCGGCAGGCTCTGCCTCTCTCTCTCTGTTCCGGAGGCTGGCCGTCTGAGGTGAGGGTGCCGGCGCCCTGTCCACGTTGCAGGCAGCTGCTTCCTCAGCATGTCCTCGTGTGGCGGGACAGTCCTCTCTCTGAGGGCGCCAGTCCTGTCGGGGGGCCCTGCCCTCGTGACTTTGTCCAACCCTAAGCACCTCCCAGAGGCCCACCTCCATGCGCCAGCCCGTTGGGATGAGGGTTTCAACATAGGGATTTGGGGGGCACGGCGTTCGGTCCATCCAGGGAGCATCTGCTGTGAGGGAGCCCCCACGTGAGGTGGGTGCCTCCTCCGTGTCACGGCCACGCCCCAGGCCCTCACGTGTCTAGTGAGGGCCCTGCTCGGCCGTGTGCACACAGGCTGCTCCCGCTCAGCCCAGGCCAGGACCCGTGACGGGACTAGTAGAGAAAACTGGGCGCCCCGTCCTGGGCCGGGTGCCCGCTCTGCTCACGGCGCTCTCCTCCCGTCAGGAGGCGAGCGGAGAAGTGAGGCGGGAGCCCCCACAGGGTGGTGAGTGTGGTGAAGCGCCGACAGTGTACCCGGGACAGACGGGTGCTCAGGGAGCCCAGAGAAGGCCGGTCTCGGGGTGGGGCAGGCGTGGTCACTGTGGGCCGTGTTGCCAGGGGAGGGAGCCCTGCTCCTGGGCCGGCAGGGGTGTGGGGGGTACAGCAGGGGGCTGTGGCCCTTCCTCCTGCTGAGCCCCTTCCCTGGCTGTGACCACGGGGTTCGGGCCCAGGGCGTGTGCCGCGGCCAACCTTCTCTTGACTTGGCTGCCATGCTCCTGGGGATGCCTGCCCGCACCCCCACCCGCTCTCTGACATTCCGTCTCCCCCGTGCCCCAGCCGTGCCGTGTGGGCTCTGTCTGTGCACAGCCTGTACCGACAGCCTGAGAAGGTGCCAGGCCAGGCACGGCTCCCACTGCCCGTGAAAGCGCTGAGTGACCGTGGCCAACGGAGCAGGAGTTTGAGTTGGTTCTGGTACGAACAACAGTGTCTGCTTCGAGCGAAGAGAGACACCCGGCTGATTTCGCACGGGTGCCTATTTGGGCCCGGCCCGCTCTGTGCGACGGGCAGTTGGCGCTCCTGGTCTCCTGTCAGATGCAGGGGAGGCCTGGCCTGCGAGTGTCTGGGGTTCTGCCCATCTGGTGTGCCCGGGGAAGGGAGGGCACCTCTTCTGCCGGGAGACAGCAGGTGGGGAGGAGCCTCGGCGTGTGCCGCGGGGACTGCCCTCTGCCCCACACAGGGCTTTCCTTGCCGGACTCAACGGCGGGTGTGCGCCTGCGTGTGGCGGCTTGGGCTTCGTGTGTGTGACCCCCGGGAATGGCCTGTCCTGTGGGCCCTGGGGAACGGCTGCCGTCCACTCTTCCTCTCGACGGTGACAGGAGAGCCCACAGCAGCTTGCTCACGGGCCCCTGACCCTCTCCAGCCAGGGAGAACGGGGCGGGGGCATCACCGTCCACACTTGGGATTCCCAGTACCGATTGGGGTGGCCAGACCTGTGTGAGGTGGGGAGCTGCCGCGAGGGCCCAAGGTCGGGGGTGGGGGGGCGTTGGGCCCAGGCCCGGGGCTGGTCCTGCCGGGGCGACCGGCGCCACACCAGCCCTCCTGGTCCCTGTCGCTCACCTCCGTGTCGGCGGTCCCCTCGAAGGGCGGTAGGGAAAGTGAGGTGAGCCACCCACCTGGCGTGAGCCGCACAGTTGGCTGTGTTGACATCCAGGTCAGGAGCTCTGACGACACAGTGACACCGTGAGCCCGGGGCTCCCGATGGCTCTGACGGGGGCTTCCGAGCGCTGCGTGCTGCAGAAGACAGCCCCCCGCCCAGGCTGGAGCTGGGGGGGGGGGGGGGGTTGCGGCTCTCAGCTGGGCGGTACCTTGGCTCCTGGGTGTCGCGGTTCGGGTCGGGCCCTGGCAGAACAGGCGGAGGCCCCCAGGAGGTGGCTGTAGCGGCCCCTCCCAGCCCTTTGCCTGGTCCGCCCGCTGTCCGGGGTCTGTGGTGGCTGCCCTGGATGGGGTCACCCTGCCTGTCTGGAAGCTGTGGCCCAGGAGAGGACAGATCCTGAGCTGGTAAGTCGCAGAAGTGTCCTGGGCCAGCATGCCCGGAGGTCCGGCAGGCCCGGGCGGTGGGCTCTCCTGGGCCTGTCTGTCGCCGTGCATCTCAGCCAGGCCTGGCTGTGGTGAGAGGGACGTGGCCAGGCACGGAAGGGGTCTCCCCCGGCATGCACAGCATGGAGGAGACCCCGAGAAGCCTGAACAGGCAGAACAGGTTCAAGTGCAGAGGCTTGACGAGGCCCCAGGGCCTAGCCTGGGATAGTGGGTGCCATACTCTGGAGCCCATTGGGCAGCCTAGACTTGGCGGTGCTGGGCTCCTGCTCCAGGGCGTCTGGACTTGCTGACTGCATCTGCCTCTGCCCAGCTCTGCGGATGTGCTCTGTGGCTTGTGGCCTGAGTGGGCCGTGTACTGCCCCCCTCCCGCGTCATGCCCAGTACGTTGCCTGGATGGTGCCCGTTGCCGCTGACCACCCATTGAAGCCCAGACGGTGAATTCCAGGGGCCGCCGTGGGGGTCGGTATGTTGGGGAGGGTCAGGGTGGGTCCGGGGCTGTCGGAGAGGGAGGTAGGGAGAGGATAGTCACAGCGTCCTCACAGGTTTCTTGCATCTAATTTTTGGGGGTAAACACTTGGGGTAAAAAATTTTGGGGTATGTCATTTTGGTATACTTTTGCACGTACAGAAAAGTTGCAGACCTTGTATTGTTCGCCTCAGTTCACTGACTGCTTATGCTTTGCCCCATCGGCTGTATCATATTTCCCCTCAGTGTTCATATACGACCATTTGGATGGAATTTGCAGACCTGGTGCCCCTTGACCGGGTGCTGCAGTGTGGTCCCTGAGATCCGGGAGGGCTGCCTGGTTTCAGAGCTGGTGTGCAGCCCCACGGTGGTTGGGGGTTGCATCTTTCCAGCATCCTTGAGGCTGGACCCGGCCCTCAGCCTCGCTCCGTCTTTCCTGACGCTGATGTTTTGGAGAGCGGAGGCCAGGTGCTTTGTGCAGCGTCCCCGGGCTCGGACGCCTCCTTGCGAGGAGACTCAGATCTGCCATTTCAGCAGCAATGTCACGGAAGTGCTGGGTGGCCTGGAGGACCTGGCGTCTGGCTGCCTGGTGCCGGTGGGGGGGGGGGGGGGGCCTGGGGTGACCTGACTGCCTGGCTGGCGGCCCGTGTGGGTCCTCAGGCGTTCGTGGGGAGGCGTTGGCCCTGCATACAGCACCCTGTTCTCTGCTGGGCTTTACCCATGCATTCTAGACCCTTCGTGACTTTAACCCTGTGTCCTTTTGTACTCGCTGCGTGGCATCCTACCAGGAACCGCTGTCCCTTATCCCCCGTTGCTTGATGTATTTGTTCATCTGTTTATGCTAGCGTGGCGTCGGATTCGTCCTGTATCTGATAGGCTGTAACCTGTCACCGTCGTGACTCGTCCGGCCCTCAGTCTGTGCCAGCCTGGGCTTCGGGGCCCCTGCTGTGGCCCGGGTCCTTTCCACACGGGGCGCCCCACGGAACTTTCGCTCTGCCAGCTCGGAACCAGCCGCCTGTCACAGAACCTGGCTCCTCGTGGTGCAGTGGCTCTTGGCTGCCCTCAGTCCCCCACAGCCAAGGGTCTCGTGGGCCTGGGGTGACAGGGGCACATAGCAGGGCCGTCCCGGCTCGGGGTGTATGTCTTTGCCCCCCGGCCCCGTTGAGTGCGTGTGTGGACCCAGCACCTGGAATTCATGCCATACTGCCAGTTCCGGCTGGGCACGCTTCCTTCTGCCTTCCCCTGGGGCGTATCTGTGACTGTCCCCCATGGGGGACACCTGCTCAGTAGAGCTTGACGTCTGTGTTTAGTTCTTCTCGGCTGACATGGACGCCCGGGGTGGCGCACGAGGCTAAGTGTCCGGCTCTGAGCTTTGGCAAACGCCGCCCCTGTGCGGCTCGGCCCTCCGTCGACGTCTGGGTGTTCTGTCGCCCAGAGTGCTTCTGCGCTGTCCCCGTCGGCAACCCACACCCAGGAAGCCCGTCCCGCCTGTCCGCACCGTGGATTTGCAGACTCTCGAGGCTGGATCTGGAGCGCTCCGGCCTCCGACCCTGGCATCAGCACCACACAGCTCGTGGCCAAGGCCCTCCCGTTGTTCCCACCCCTGCTCGTCTGTGCTCCTCCCGGTGGACAAGTGAGTTATTCCCACTTCGGGACGGGAACCAAGGCAGCCGACTCTTCTCCCCCGGCTCTGCGTAGACCCGTGTTCCCGTCTCCCCTCAGTGCGCGCCCGGGAGTGGGGCTGCGGGGACGCGGGAGGGTGTGTTTGACTCCACGTGAAACCGCCAAGCCTTCCCCAGAGCGGAGGTGTCCTTTCTGTCCCCATTACGGCACGCGGTGTTACGGTCTTTCTGATTTTCACATTTTCCGTGGCAGCATCTGGTTGTGGTTTAATTTACATTTCCCTGACTTCCCACGATGTTGAGCACTTACTTGTGGGCTTACCTACGGCCGTTTGGGCTCCTTGGCCCATTTAAAAAAAATTTTTTTTTTTCAACGTTTATTTATTTTTGGGACAGAGAGAGACAGAGCATGAGCGGGCGAGGGGCAGAGAGAGAGGGAGACACAGAATCTGAAACAGGCTCCAGGCTCTGAGCTGTC
>NW_024412417.1:48081375-48086637 GCF_014898765.1 Herpailurus yagouaroundi | reverse complement strand
CGGACCGCGAGATCGTGACCTGGCTGAAGTCGGACGCTTAACCGACTGCGCCACCCAGGCGCCCCATCCTTGGCCCATTTTTAAGTTGGTTTGTCCTTTGTTCTTGAGCTACGGGAGCACATTTGTTTCCGGCTGTGTGTCTTCCCTGCCAGTTCAGGCTTCCCTGGTTGAATGTGGCCTTGTCTCCTGTCCTGGAGTCTGGTGGTGGGTGGTAGGGGGGCCCTCGGTCCTCTGGGGGTTGTGCCCCTGTGGCTGCCGTGCTGCCGGTCTCAGCCCCGAGTTCAGTGTGCAGAGTTAGGGACACCTCCCCCTGGGGGCTCTCACCCGGCCCTGGTCTCTGTCAGCATGGCCGTGCCCCGATTCCAGGAGCCTCCCAGGAGCCCTGGAGGCTGCGGTCTCCCTGGGGGACCTGGAGCTCCCCAGGGAAAGCCCGGCCTCTCAGGGCCCCACACAGGGGAGGGTGGGCTCCCGCGTGGTGCTTGCGCACAGGGCACCTTTTTTTTTTTTTTTTAATTTTTTAATGTTTGTTTATTTTTGAGAGAGAGACAGAGAGAGCGAGCATGAGAGGCAGAGGGGCAGAGAGAGAAGGAGACACAGAATCCGAAGCAGGCTCCAGGCTCTGAGCTGTCAGCACAGAGCCCGACGCGGGGCTGGAACTCACAGAGTGCAAGATCATGACCCGAGCCGAAGCCGGAGGCTTAACTGACTGAGCCACCCAGGCGCCCCAGCGCACAGGGCACCTTTGCTGGACCGCATCGCACCCTCGGCCCTCACACACGTCCCTCTCCAGCCCGGGGCCCTGGCCTGGTCAGAGCACAGCCTTTCTTCCACGCACGGGGACACCCGTCCACTGCCGCCTGTCCCACTGCCAGGCAAAGAAATGAGAGCAGGAAGTTTGGCCTGGGGATGACAGGCGCTGAGGCTCTGGCCAGAGACCAGGGCAGGGCCTCCCGTGGGCCCCAGGGCAGGGCTCTGGGAGGGAGCCTTGGGGGTGACCCCTGGGCCCCGCCCGCTTCCCCATGCCATGCTGAAGCAGGCCTCCTCCGGCAGGTTTTTTAGAATTTTATTTTATGAGAACAGGCGGTTACGGCTCCCCAAGTACCGTAAAAGTTAATGTGATGGCCTCCCTGCGCCTGTGCTCATTTTTATAATTTTTTATTTTATGAAACAGGACAGGGAGCTTAGTGACTTATTACTATTCATTTCGTTTCAATGCAGTAAATATTGATTCAGTTGGGGGTTTTCAATTTAAACCACTCGGCGATTATATAAAATATTACTGGCCTCTGAAATTATGCTTACCGATCCCTTCGGCTGCTCATTAAGGAAGGAGTGCAATTGTAGGTCCCTCTGCCTTCATCATTCTAATAAATGGGCTGAGGTGTGCTTCTGCTCGGGAGGTGCTGCAGAAACCGCTGGCGGGGGCCTGACAGCGAGGATGCAACTCTTAATTTGGAAGTCGGTTCAAAGCGCGCCTCGGTTATTTATTTATTTCTCTGTCTGTTTGAAGCACGCAGGCCTTTCAGCTGTCAGCAGCCCCGTGGCAGCAGGGCTGAGCACGTCCTCCGGAGGCCGGGACACCTGCCTGTGCCCCTCGGCACAGTGTGGGGCCGGGGGCGGGGGTGGAGGGGTAGGGCGGGGGTGGGGATGTGGGGTTGGCCCGGATGGGCGCTGAGGCCGGGACACCGTCAAGGGACACCTCATCTCCCTCTGGAAGCTCATCCAGAGGAGGGGACCTTTTCCCAGTGACACTGGTGCCCAGCCCCTCGCTGCAGAGCTGGGCCTGGGACGCAGGACCCCGAGGGGTGAGGAGAGGGTGTCTCGGTGCCTTCCTGCAGCCTGTGCTCACGGTCAAACCTGCCCAGTGTCGGACAACACGTCGAAGCCTCCCCGGAGCCCCCGTGGCATCAGGCCCTCAGGACACCAGCACAGGCCAGCTGGTCCCTCTGGGTCTGGGGTCTGTTCACACGTTTGGTCCCTGTCCCTGCCTCTAAGATGGCCCCATGTGGTGATGGAGGACAGTGAGAGGGTCAGGAGTCCAGGTCTACAGCCCCCAGGAGAGGCTGCGCTCGGCTGGGCCAGCACAGTGCCCCGTGGCCCCTGTGCCCCCCGGCAGGGGCGCCTCAGCCCTATTCCAGGCTGCTTCCTCCTTGGCTCTGTCGGGGGTTGGCACGGGGGTTGGGGGGGTATTGGCATCAGTTGGAGGATGTTCACGTGGGGGGGGGGGCAGGGGTGTGCTGAACTGCCATATCCCTGTCAGTCTGAGCCTCTGCCCGTTCTCCTTAGTGGTCACGTGGCCCCTATGACCAATGTCCCGTCCCCCCCCCCGTCTCCCCCCCCACCCCGCTCCGGTGTTTGTGCCACCACTTGGGGCGTCGCTAGCCTTGGGGATTGCTGGTGTCCAGCCTGGGTCACAGACGTTGTAAAAAGTATTTGTGGTGAGACCACGTCAGAAGTGGCTCCCGGTCTCTGTGGATAGCGTGGGCGGGGAGGGGCCCCAGAACAGGCCTGATGCGGAGGCCTTGTGGGATAGGAGGGTGGCAGACACCATGGCCCCCCGCACCCCTCCCCCCATCTGCTCTGTCTCAGGCTGGGACCTGCCCGTCATGCAGGGCTGGTCACCTCCTCTGGGCCCGTGGTGAGCTGGTCCCTGGTATCTGTGTCCCAGAGGGCCATGCTGCTGGGTAGGAAGCCCTGGTGGAGCTGGGGCCACGGTCAGGGCAGTGGGGCACTCATACCAGCACGGCCTCTGTCATCGCCAGCCCCCTGGTCCTCTGTCATCGCCAGCCCCCTGGTCCTGCTGGTCTCACATGTGTGAGTGTGTCTCTGGTCTTCTAGCCTTGGCCACTCTGTCTTTGGTCTCTGCCCTTCCCCTGTCATCGCCTCCACGTGTCTGCGTCCCTCCCATCCCTCTGTCCCTGCTTCTCCGCGGACACATTTGTCCCCGTCTTGCTCCCACTGCCTGGCACTCTTTGACTCTTACCGTGGGGAGCTGCATCCTGGTACCTTGGCCATGCCGTGGGTTCCGGAAACAGGGAAGGTGGGCTTCCCAGTGAAGGAGGGAAACCAGGACGAGTAGGTGTGCGGGGATTTTGGGCCTGCGTGCGCACGGGGCTTGGCCGTGGCTGTGAGGGGGGTTCCAGCCCCTCTGGTGGCCCTCCTGCCTCCCCATCGCTGTGCCAGCCCTGACGGGTCCGCACTCTCCCCAGCTGTCTCCCACCCCCGACGTGCATGGGCCCTGGGCCATCTGCCCCTGGGTGGCCCCGTTGGCAGGCTCACTCCCCCTCGCCGGGGTCGGCCCGTGTTGCCTGCTGTAGCGCACGCACTGTGTCTTGATCTGTGTGACACGCACGTGGCTGCTTTTCTCTCTGGAGGCTGGGTTGAGTGGCCGAGTCCTGCCAGCAGCTCTGGGGGAAACGGTAGGAAAGGGGCTGGGCCGCAGGCGCCTCGCCCCCTTGGGAGCAAACCCTGAGGAGGACAGGACCCTCTAAGAGCTGCTGCTGCCATGGCTAGCCCACAAGCCATGCTGTGGCCTCCCCTGGGCCAGCAGTAACCGCATCGGCCAGGTGTGTTTCATGACAACACGAGACCGTCCCTTGGTCTGCCGGAGGGAAGCTTCATTCTGAAAACAGCAGGACCGTTGGGAGGGGAGCCTAAGAAGGTCCTGGCAGGTATCTCCCCATGGAACCTGGGGAAGATTGTCCTCAGGTTGTGCCTGGGCCCCTCGGCCACGCCTTGCCGGCACCGCGGGCCCTCGTGTGACAGCACTGGTGACCCTGATGTCCCTGCAGATGAGGAGCAGAGGAAGCTGAAAATACTGCCTCTGACAGGAAGAAATAAAACGCCCTTGTCATCCAGTGGTACCTGGGTGCCTTACATAGTCAAACACCGTTTTAAATATCACTTTCATCCTGGTTTTAGAGGCGGTAGTAAAGCGTCACTCGCATAATCAATATCATATTCAACTCTTTGCGTATATCAACTCTTCAGCCTGCTCTTACCCCAAAATATGGCTCCCCTCTCGGGGCTGGGCCAGGGCGTGTGGAGACGGTGAGGGAGACACTGCTCCAGGGGCTGGGGGGCACAGGAGAGCGGGTTCCTGTGTCAGCCGAGGTGTCGGGGCTCACAGCCACTGAGGACCACGGCCAAAGAGCTCCTATAAGCACGTGCTGGCCTAGGCGGCCCGGCTGCCACCGCATCCCAGGGCCGCACTGTGGCACCCACAGGTTCTCTGGGGGGAGGCTCCTGTGGGGTGCAGGACAGGGCCAGGTGTCTTACCCGTGCCAGGGCTCTGGCAGTTAGCCTCACCTCTGCCTCCCTGCTCCCCACCTACCTTCCCCACTTCCCTCCCCCACCCCCACCAGTGGCATGGGGCATTGTCCTGAGGCATGGGACTCCGTGAGCCCCTCCTCTACTGCCCTTCCTTCGGGGGCCTTCCCTCGCCCTTCTGGGCTAGGACCAGGGTCTGCGTTGCTGAGGCAGGATACAGCCCATCCATCGCCCATCCCCTCCTCCACTCCCACCTGGCACCCTCTTAAGGCTGTCCGAGGGTCTCTCTGCCACCACAAGTGCAGACTGGGAACTGGGAACAGCTCAGGGGTCCTGGGGATGTCTGAGAGGTGTTCTGTTTGGGTGGTTGGGGGCCGCAGCTGCAGAGACCTCCTTGTGCTGGGACAGGCGCAGTGACCCCTGCGGGCCCTTTCTCCAGCTGCCCCCCACCCCCACCCCCACCCCCCCGGCAGGGTGACCACCATGGCCAGGGGGAGCCCTGACCCCAGCTTGTGCTGAGCCTGGCTCAGGGCCCGCACCTCTGGTGCCCCTATCTGAGAGCCAGCGGGCAGGTGCAGGGTGGTTTTATTTTCCTCTGACTTTCCTCGAAGTCAGCAAGGTTTCCCTGGCTGCCCCGCCCACTCCCCAGAGTAAGGAGCCCCGGTTTAATTTGCGGTTAGATGTCTGTTAAGATTGCGTCCACTTCCCAAGTCAGCACTTAATTGGCAAGGCACTTGATTTAACAGCGTGGGAGCCTCCACCGGAAAAATGGCTTGAATAAATCACCGCCTGACGCCAGAAAATAGATATAATCTCAGCATTAACTACATTAATAGTAGCAGGAGCCGAATTAAGAAAGCCATAAAGCATAGGCGGGGGAGCATAAATTATGGCCCCAGCTCTGTCCCCTAGGCGGGCCTCTCTCTTCTGGGGGCGGGGCAGGCCGAGAGCCGGTGGGTCTCGCCAGGCCCCGCCCCGCCGGCCCCGCCCCCC
>NW_024412417.1:48043326-48081275 GCF_014898765.1 Herpailurus yagouaroundi | reverse complement strand
GACTCGGGCTGGTGCCAGACTCAGCTCCCACCTGACTCACGACCCCCGCTGCCTCCACGTCCTCCCTGCGACACGTGGCCTTTGCCCTCTGGTCTGCAGACCGGAAGGCTACTTGGAGGAGTGGACATTTGTCTTGCTGGCTAGGTGGACACACCTGGATCACCAGCTGGGCACCCTTCAGGCCTGGCAGCCGCAATTCCTGCTGTCCTTGTTCTTCTGCCCGCCAGGCTTAGGCTGGTTGGGGGGGGGGGGCCTGCGGCGCCCCCACGGGCCTTCTCCCACCCTTCTCTGACGGAGCGCCCACCCGCTGCCAGAGGCTTTTTGACTGTACTGGAGGAGAAAGCTGTCCGATGTTAATTTCAGTTTTATTTGTATTCTTTGTCAAGTTCAACATTTCAGATGTTTACCGTTCATTTGCCTCTGGCCTGTTTCTAACAGGTTTGCAAGACTCTTTGAGTGCTCAGGCTGTCACCCCTGTTCTATAGACGGTCCGTCGTTTCTCGCTTTGAATTCTGCCTTCCAGTTTTGTTCATGAGGATTTTTAACAGATCTTTTTGCTTTTCCGTGTACTTAAACCTGCCAGTCTCTTAAGACTTAGCCTGTTGATTTGTGTAGAACAGGCTTCCCCACCTAAGATTATACAAGTTCAGTTATATTTTCTTCTAGTGCTAGGGTTTCAGATTTTACACTTAAAGCTTTAACCTACCTGCAATTTATTCGGGAATATGCTGTAAGATTAAGGTTCAAATTTAATTGTGTTTAATGGCTATCTGGTGGTCTCAGGACCATTAAATATCAGACTTTTCTGTTATTTAAAAATGACGCCTTTATTGTGTGGAAATGCTTGTTCCTAAACTTGGCTTTCTGCACAGATCTCTCTCTTTAATTTTCCCTTGCAAAACGTTCGTGGTTTGTTTGTTCGGTGGTCAGTTCTGTGGACTTCTGTCCTGTGTACCCACCACTCAGGTCAGGTCTCCCACCCCGCCCCCCGCCCCCTCGGCCATTGTCAGGCCACGCTAGCCCTGCCTCCGAGTTCTCGAGCCCCGGGGGAACAGAGTCACACAGTACGTGCTGCTTGGTGTCCGGCCGCATTTGCTCATGTTCGTTATGGCCTGAGTGACCCCACGTGTGGCTGTGTGTGGAGCTGGGGCCTTACAGAGGTCATTGAGGTTAAATGAAGTCAATGGGGCGGGACTCTCATTTGACAGGATTGCGTCCTTCTCAGGAGAGGAAGAGCCACCGGGGCTCTCCCTGTAGACTTACAGAGGACTTGGGGACAAGGTGGCCTGTCAGCAGCCAACCATGCTGGCTCCTTGATCTTGGACCGTAAGAAAAGAACTGAGAGAAATCGATTTCTGTTGTGTACGTCGCCCCGTCTGTGGCTTGAGACCCTGTCGTTCCCGGGCCCAGACGTGTCCCCGTGGGTAGCAGTAGCCTGTTCTCCGTCCAGGCGTGTGGACGCACCACGGTGCGGTCACTGTGCTTTCAGTGGGTCGTTCTAGCCTTGCTGGGCGTGTCGCCGAATAGCTCGGAACCCTCGTTTCCTTGGACTTGCTGCCTCAGAGGGTGGGGGTGCTGTGCGGTCGTAGTAAGGCCGCTGCCCCGCAGGGGCTGTCCTGGTCGGCACAGGAGCCCCCCCCAGCCTCACCAGCACCTCCTGGGCCCTGTCCTCCCCTTTGTGGCCACGCTGGTGGACCGTGCCGGTCTCTCACGGAAGTCTTAATTCGTGTGTCCCGGTGACTTACAACGTCGAGCATCTGTCCCATCTTAATGTCCGCTGTTGTGCCCCTTTGTGAAGTGTCCCTTGGAGCCCTTTGTGCCCCTTTTTATTGATCTGCTGGAGTTCTTTACATATTCTGGATCGTTTCTCAGATCTTCTCATGGTCTGGGGCTTGTGTTTTAACCATGTCTGATCTATCAGTCTTTTTCTTTTATGAGCAGTGGTCTTGTGTCCTGTGTAAGAAATATTTGCCTACCCCAACGCCATGTTTTCTTCTAGAAGTGTGACTAGTTTACCTGTGATTCTTCTTGAAGTAACTTCTACTTGTGATCTAAGGTAGGGGTCACAGTTTCTTTGTGTCCCCACAGAGACATATTTATTGAAATGAGCCCTCGGCTGTGCCAGAGTCCAGGGGACCGGAGACCGTGCCGTCTCTGGACTCCGCGTCCTTACGACTAACCTTCCTTGCCTTCATCACTCCTAAATGTTTGTTCCCCCAGATGAACTTGAGAAACCTAAGCTCAGTTTCTCAGCCTTCCCCAGCCAGTCAGCCTCCAAAGCAGCAGAGTTGCATTTAATTTGTTTTTAGGTTTATTTATTTATTGGGGCGCCTGGGTGGCTCAGTTGCTCAAGCGTCCGACTTCGGCTCAGGTCATGATCTCACGGTTCGTGAGTTCCAGCCCCACATCGGGCTCTTCTCTCACAGTGTGGACCCTGCTTGAGATTTCTTTCTCTCTCCCCCTTTCTCTCTTCCTCCCCACCCAAAATAAGTAAATAAACTTCTTGTTTTTGAAATTTTTTTGCTTATTTATTTTTGCGAGAGACAGAGTGAGCACACACGTGGGAGAGGCAAGAGAGAGAGGGATAGAGGGGATCCGAAAAGGGCTGCCCACTGCCGGCAGGGTGCCCTGCATTTCATTCTCCTAGCCCACCCACCACGCAGAAACCCCGCCCACCGGCGGGGACACCCCCCCCCGGCTGCTGGGCTGCTTGCTCATCCCACCTGTTCGAAGTGTTGCGGGCGTGATGTTCTAGGGCTTCTGCACCGCCGCTGGGCACACCTGCTGGGGTTGCCCTCATGTTTAAGTGTGTTGCTTTCTTTCGTATGCTCCAGCCTGCTCTTGTGGGGGTCTTGGAAGTCTGTGCCTCTCCCGCAGTCCCCCCGAAGGCAACTCCCTGTTCGCCTTCTGGCTCTCGAGCGTTGGCTGTTGAGCTTGTGCGCCTTTTCCTGGTGTTTGTGTGGTGTCTGCGTGGCCCGCTGAAGACACCGGCCCCTTTCCAGGGGAGCCAGGCTGCACTTGCTCCGTGATCCCCTCTGGTTGGGGGGGGGGGGGGGGGAGGCACCTGGCTCTTCCACCCCCTCAGTCCATGAGTCCCCTCAGGTGGACACGAGGGCTCCATGACGGTCAGGGCTCCTGGCATTCTGTGTGGGTCTCGCTATGTTTTCACTTTGTCACGTGCCTCTGGCGTGGGCTGCCCCCTGGCATCCCTCAGCCCAGCTGTGTCCAGATGCTAGGGCCCCTTCATGACACATGCAAGTGTGAATGCCCTAGGGGGCGCCACCCACGAGGGGCAGGGGTGGCTCATGTGTGAGACCAGGGGTGAGGAGGGAGTGCTGTTCCAGGTGGAAGGTGCTGGAGGCGAGGGACACAAGCTTGGGGGTGGAGCTTGCAGGGGGGATGTGGAGCACGGGTAGGGGTTCAGCCTGGATGTGACTGTCCCTGTGGGTGTCCTCAGTCCTGCACTGCGGTCGGGAGGGTGGTGGACAAGACGGGCCAGGTGGCTCAGGCCGGGTTCCCTTAGGAGCTGTCAGCCAAGGAGCCAGTGAGCCAGGTGGGGTCTCGACCTCCTGAAGTCTTCGCAGAGAGTCCTGGGCAGGAGGTACGGTGGGTGTTCTGCTGCCCAAGTCGCCCTCCGTTGGCTTGCCCCTAGCGTGGAGTGTCTGCCCGATGCAGTTCTGGGGGCTGGGGGAATGGTCAGCCTGAACTGCACATGCCCAGCGAGCAGGGCGGGGGGCAGGGGGGCAAGAGAGAGATGGTGAAGGGGCAGGTGGAGAGAGAGGTGCGGGGGGTAGACAAGGGAACAGAGAAAGGGCCGGCCCTGCCCCTCACCGCTGTCACGGGCCAAGGCGGGCCTGGGCTGACGACCTCACGGGTCCAGGGCCCTGCCCCCGCCCCCAACCTGGGCGCCCGCCCTCTGCCCCTGGAGCTGGACTCTGCTCCAGAATAGGGCCACTGAGGCCCAATGCCTGGTTTTTGTAGCTAACGTACAAAACGCCAATAGCTTCAGCTGAAATGGATTTTTAAAAGTGTCATTTTATGGAGAATTTTACTTTCCATCTTGTTGTTTATTAGGCTCTTAAAGGGAAAGCTTGTAATGCATCCATTGATCGAAATACCAATTGAATAGATGTGAGCGCATAAAACAGTCCCGGCCCCTTGTAATGGAGCCGTGGCATTTGTAACAGAGGCAGCACAATTAGCACTGCCCACCTGCACGCCACTGGCCAGGGGCGCCCTGAGTCACTGCCGTCCGTTACTGGGGAGACACAGACAGGGGGTTCCTCAGAGCAGCAGCACCTCAGTGATGAAGCCCTCAGGTCAGCCCCCTGCCCGTACCCCCACCCCCCACCCACCCTCCGATTCCACCCAGGCCTCAGCCTCCACCCCGGACTGCCCCTCCCCACTGGACAAGGCTGCCGCTCCCCCGCCCCCGGTCACCTAGCGCCGGCCGCGCCCCCCCCCCCCCCCCAGCTCCCACCCAGGCCCCTGGCCCCTTGTCTGCTGCGGGATGTGTCCCGGAAGGCCAAGCCGTCGGCCTGCCTCCGACCCACGGTGGCCCGAGGACGTGTAAGGAGGTCAGCGTGCAGAGCCCCCGGCTAGGCACGGAGCCCCAGCCCTGACTCACCGGGATTGGGGGTTCCTGGAGCTGGCCTTGGGCCACATTGCCCTGGGGGGGGGCCCGTTGTGTGGCTGGAGGAGGATCTTAGGAGACCAAGGTTGCCACGGTGGTCATGAGGCCTGTGCCATCTGCCAGGTCCCTGGCACTGAGCCCTGTTTCTGAGACTCCTGCCTCTGGCCTGCACTTCGGCCCAGCCTCTCACCTCCCACCCTGCCGGTCCTGCCTGGGCCCCTCACCTGAGACACTGTCCCCCTCCCCCTCAGAAGTCTCCCCATAGACCGCCCAGCATTGGTGGCCTCCCCCCGCCCACTGCCCTGGCTCCGGGCCGGGCACACATGTGAGCGGGGCGCCGGGTGCTGCTCTGGGGGCAGAGTGGGCCACGGCCGGGCGGGGGGCAGGCCCCTTGCAGGCCCGTGTGGGCGCCCTCAAGCCCCCCGAGCCGAGCTGAGGTGGCGCCCGTCAGCGTTTCCGTGGAAAGCCCACTTAAGCACTTTGCAGCCTGTCACGGTGGCGGCTGAGCCTGACCTACTTGGGATTCGCTGTGCAGAGCCGCCTCCCCCGGGCACTGCTTCTGCTGACGGCGCACTCCCTGCTCGCCTCGAAGCTTCGCAGAACCGTGCTCCATTTCCTGAAAAATGCTTCCCCGGTTGTTTTCTCTGCTCCCCAGCCCGCCTGCCCGCCTCCTGCTTGGTCACCACTGGCTTGGAAGGCCTGACCTAGAGAGGCCGCCGGGTCCTCGGCCACGCACTGACCCTGCCCCAGCCAGCGGGGGTTGGAGGTTGAGTTCCGGCCAGGAGCCTGGCGGAGCCCCTCTGCTGGCACCCGCGCCCACGCTCCTGTGTGTGGTCACCTCGGCCCTCTGCCTCCCCCAGCTCTGCCCAGCCGGCCCCGGACAGTGGCCACAGCCTCCTGCACTGCACCCACCCGCCGTGCTCACCCCCGATGGTCTTTCCAAAGGTCCGCGCTCCCTTGTGCTCCCGCCCCCGCCCCCGCCCCCAGCAGCACCGCCTGTGCGTTCAGGCCCCTTTGTTCTCGGGGAGCCCCTGCTGCCCGTTCTCCCTGCCCGACTCTTACCTGAACCGACCCCAAGAGGGCCACGGTGCGGGGGACCCCAGGCGGCACCCAGCCCCTCCCTCCTGGTGTACCTGTGCCCAGGTCAGGGGCACCGTGGTGAGCAGGGCCCGGTGTGCCAAGCTGTGATAGAGCACTGTATGGGGCTGGCGGCCCGTGACAGCAGGCCGTGGGGGATCGGACAGGCTCCCTGAGGTCCTGACCTCTGGGCTTGGTCTCAGGGATGGCCCGGAGAACAGGCCTAGAGGCCCATGCAAGGAGGGGCCACAGTGCCTTCCAAGAAGCAGAAGTGTCCGGTGTGTCTGGAGTCCTGGCTGGGGGGGGGGGGGGGGGGGTCTGCGAGCCCAGCTGGCAGGGTCTCCTGACGGAGCTCCCCATGAGGAGAGCGGGGGCTGCTGCAGTGGGTCAGGGGAGTGGGGGCAGGACTTGGTCAAACGTGCTGTTTTCAAACCAACTGGCGGGACAGGGGGGTGCAGGGACCCCAACAGGGAGCTCTGAGTCCGGGTGGGGACCCGGCGGGTCCCTCGGTGACTGCGGTCACTGGCTGGGTGAGGGTCCCCAGGGAGGGGAGGGGTCTGTGTGGAAGGTGGGGGGCAGTCTGTGGGGCCATCCCGACTGCAGGAGCCCTCGCTGAGGGAGGCGGGAAGAACCCACCGGCAAAAATGCCTCCGCGGGCCTGACAGCGTTCACTGCGGGCAGGTGGCCACCGGTTCCCGCCAGGGACTTTCCATCCAGGTGCGCGGCCTCCGGTCCTGCACGTGGATCTGTGCCCAGCCTTTGTGTGGCCCGTTGGCCTGGCCCTGTCCCCCAGTCTGGTGGGCCCACGTGGGCTGTGACGTGTGGTTTCCTTGGGGAAACCTGAGGACTGCCGGGAGCCTGAGTGGGGGCTGGGGTCCCCTCAGCTGCAAGGTGGCTGTGCGGGGCAGCCTGAGATGGTATTTGTTGAAAGGTGCCTTTGGGCCTGGTGGGGAGGCTCCTAGTTTGGGATGTGCGCTGTCCCGGGTTTCTTGGAGGTTGGGACCACCCCGCCCCTGCCCCTCATGCACTTGCACCTGAGCCTGCCCCTGGCCTCCCTGGCCTCACCGGCTGTGTCCTCAGCCCCGGGTCTGGGGGCAGGGGAGCCGGGTGCGCCAGGGCCTCAGGAGGGCGGGCAGGGTCCTTGTGCTCACGTGTTTGGGAGCCTGTGTGCCTGTCCGCCCCTCACGTGCACGCGCTAGCTGGAAGACACCATGAGTGGGCCCGTCTCCGCAGACCCAGCGGGCAGGGGCGCCCGCATACGGTGTTGGGGGCTGCGTGGACCCGTTGTAGGCAGTGTCCACAGGAGATGCCCAGAGGGTGGGGAGTGTGGCGTCCAGGGTCAGGAGATGGGCGAGCACCGTCCTCCCTGGCTTCTCGGGAGAGCGGCCCTCTGTCTAGGCCAGACCCTGCCGTCCCTCCTCTCGGGCGCCCCCGGGGGGTGGCCTCCGTGGCCTCAGGCTGGAACTTGCCAGCTGCTCCCCAGGCAGCAGACACGTGGACAGCTTTTCTTTTTAAACCTACTTCTGTGGTGTGTGTGTCTGTCTCCCCATTACCACTGCTTTTCATTTAAAATGTTATCTCCCCCCACCCGTTCCTCGTGCCCCCCCCCGGGGGGGGGGGGGGGGGCGACGGGGCCCAGCCCTCACCCTGGTGTAGTCAAGGTTATGGTGATAAATCCTGGGGCATTGTCACTTCTATTCGGAGTAAATTGGCTGGCCGCTTTCGGGCTGAAGGAAAGATAATTTGCTGTAGTATTTCAAATGGATTAGAAATGGATTTGAAGGGAAAGTTCATGCCTCCCATTACAAAGGCGAGAAAGAGGACTATCTTAAGGCACGGTTCCCTCCCTGGCCTTCATTATCCACGCTTAATACCTTTCCTATTTTCCAGCGTTAATGAAATTTCCTGGCGGCGTGGGCCTGCCGGACGGATGGGAGAAGCCTTTAGATCTGAGGCTCCTGTTGTAGAAAAGGAATTACAGGGCCCGTGCCGCGAGGGCAGGCGCGTTCTCCGGGTCCTTGGCCCGGCTATTATCTCATTAATTTTATCCCCTCTTCTCAATACAGTTGGTTTCCAAAGGCTGTCCTCTCCATTAGGGTAACAATTTACTGGAGTGCCGTGACACCCAGGCACTGAACAGCTACAAGGCAGCCCCTGCCCGCCCGGCGCCTGCCTGGCCACAGGTCCCAAGTCAGCGAGTGGAACCAGCCGGGGTGAGGGAGGGGGTCCTGTGCAGCTGCAGGCTGGGCTGTGTGCGGGCAGGTGGGCCTTCCCCAGCCCAGGCCAGCCCTCCCCGAGTTCTGTGGCTGCGTCCACCTCCTCCAAACAGTCCTGTGGCACCATGGGGCTCCTGCGTGGGCCCCTGGAGACGGTGGGCCCCGGGGCTGTTTGTGGGGGCAGCCCCGCACCCTGGGCCGTGCGCCCACCTGTGCGTAGACCATCCACTCTGAGCCAGGGCGTGAGAACCGAGCTGCTAGGCCTGCAGCCCTGCCAGGTGGCCCGTGGTCGTCCCATAACTGCCATTCAGACCCAGGGGCGTAGTTTTTTGGGGGGAGAGGAGACCGATCTCCCAATCTTGGTCCTCCATAAGAATAAGTGTGGGAATAATCAGCGATGTGTGAGGTATGCCTTGTAGCCAAGAAAAACCACGGAGGGCACTTCTCCCAAGCAGGGCGTTGGGTGTGTCCAGTGCCTAGCTGGGGAGCCAGGAGCGTGTCCCTGGGTCCCACTCTCAGGGGGAGCCGTTAACTCCCAGACTGAGGCTCTTCTGTGTACAGAGCTGTGGGATGGGCCTGGATGGGACCACCCTCGGGGCTGGAACGCAGTCTATCCCGAAGCTTCTAGCTCCTTCTAAACTGAGAGCCTGCCAAGCCTCCCCCTCCACAGGTCCCTGCCTGGGCCTGGTCCCTGTCTGCGGCTTCACCTGTGTGACTGCCCCAAGGAGTGCTGAGTTGTCCCTGTCTGGCCTCGGCCAGGGGCACGTGCCTGGGGGTGAGCTCCCTCACCCCTCGAAGGGCTGGGTTTCTGGGGCATCCGGGGAGGGGGGTGGATCCTGAGGTGCCGGGCCCAGGGAAGGGGGTGGGGCACGTGTCTGCCTGCCCACCTGTCCCTCGTGATTTGTGGCGTCCTGTGGTGTGGATGGGGTGCAGGTATGGTGGCGGCCCAGGAGAGGAGGGTCTGTGCCCCGAGGCAAGAGGCAGCTGAGAGTGGTGCCCTTATTCTGGTAAGTGACAGCTGTGCCATCTCGCTGCGCGGCCTGCTGGGCCGTCTGGGGTCTGGCCCTGAGGGCTGAGTGTGCTGTGTGCGCGGGCTGGGCTTACTGCCGGCGCACTCGAGCCCCAGGGCTGCAGAGCGGAGGCTTCCCAGCTGCCCCTCTCAGTGGTGACACCGCTGAGGGTTCTGGACGTCGTGGGGCTGGGGGCCAGGGCTGTTGGCGGCCCGTTGGCCTGTGGCTGAGCCAGCTGTGGTGGCCACTCGCCCTGAGCTCAGCTCTCTGTCGTGGGGTTAGGACTCAGGCCAAGCTGTGCCCTGTGCACAATGACCCCGGCGCCCTCGGAGGGTCCGGAGCCACCTCTGAGCTCACGGCGCTCTGCGGCAGGTGCGGGCACACGGGATGGACCTGCCCGGCCCCACCCTCCTCATACCTCGGCCTGACCTCTGAGCCAGCCAAGGGGACAGGCAGGTACTCACCGGACACATCAATACCCCGAGACCAGGGTGGGTAGAGCTGGGGCCCCAGGGTCTGCGGAAAGCCTGGAGGTCTGTCTTCTCCCCCAGAGGACACCCCCCCACCCTGCCCTCTTTCTGCCAAGAGGTACCCTGTGCAGGGACAGCTGGGGCCTTTAGGGCACGCATGGCACGAGCCAGGCCGGCCGCGGTCCCTTGGCGGGACTTTTTCCCAAGATTGGTGTCTGTGAACTTGAGTTTTAATTAAGGGAAACTGGGTTAAGTGCCGTCGGGCTGCGGTGTCCTCGGCCCTCGCTGCCTGGCCTGTCCTCACACTGAAGCTGTGGGTCTCCTGAGCTCAGCTCGCTTGCGCACAGGATCCGTCTAACGTGTCCTCAGAGGCTTTGGCTGGCGAGAATCACCCCCGAGTTGCAAAGAGACCAAGGCCCAGGGGGCCATGTGGTGAGGGTGGCGTCAACCCCCCCAGCCGCGATGCCACCACCCTCCACCAGCCTGGGTGCCGCCGGGAGGCCCCGCCCCGCCCCGTCCCGTCCCGCCCAGAAAGGGAGCTGCAGGGCCGTGGGGTGCGAGGCGGCGTGAGGACGTTGGAGAACCCGAAGGGAAGGCGCCATGGCGCTGCTCTGGGCCTACTCACCAGGTCCCTGCTGCCGGTGGTGGTGGTGCCCGCGGCCAGGCCCACCCTCCTCACGCCCTGCCCTCCTGCTGCTGGCAGGCACCGGCACTCACAGCCCCAGATTTGCCAGTGGGGCGCAGTGTGGACGCTTGGTGGTAATAACATTATGAGCAGAGTCTGAGCTAATATGGAATTAAGGTCAATTTGCATAAACAAATTGCTGCTGAAATGTGTCCTGAGGGGGAAAGGCCCCACACCCTTCTGGAGTCATGAAGCTGGCTAGTCTCCATGCCGGGCGCCCTGGGTGGGAGGCCCTTGTCCCCTCATTTGGGTGGCAGCCTGCCCGTGTGACCCCTGGGGGGGCGGGGAGCGGGTGGGCTAGAACAGCCTGGGGGCCTGCGGCTGCCGCCCACCGCAGCTGTGGTGTCTGCAGGGGAATGTCTCTCTAAGTGGGGGCATCCAGGGCCTCCTCCCGATCCACTCCGCCCTTGGCTTCCCCGGGGGGGGGTGCCGGTTTCTGGCAGGACGGGGCCCAGGACCCTGTGGGAGGAGAGTTTGGAGGGAAGGAGTGGGCAGGTGTCCACCAGGGCCATCCAGGCCCTGGTCTGCCTTCCCTGCCCGGGTCATCCACTCAGCGAGTCCCGCAGGCTGTCCCACACCCCTTCCATCATCTCCCCCGTCTTTCTCCCACATGGCTTGCCTGCGTGGGGTTCTGTGAGGATCTCGATGCTGGGCTCTCGTGTGGTGGATAGAGGGGCGGGGCAGGACTGGCCGTGGGGCCTGCTGACCCCAAAGCACCTGCTGTCCCAAAGGCCAGGCTGACGTGGGCTGGAGCAGCGTCTGGGGGGAAGATGTTCCCAGGCAGTGGTGACGGCCACCAGTCTTGGTGTGGACCTCAGGAGCCTTTCCCCCACAGTGGACCTCCCTCAAGAGACGCTGTCAGAAGGCCAGGGCCTGGACAGTCACGTGCAGCGCTATACATGATGGAGGGGGAGACTTGTCCCCTACCTGCGCCCCTTCAGCCTGGCTGAGTGGGGTTGGGGACAGTGGGTGACGGACTGCGGGCGGCTGGGGCCGGACCGACTGGGCATTTCTCTGTCTCTGCAGGTCTCTGGTGCTGAATCGCCTGCGCCCCACCACCGGGGGTGGGAAAGCACAGGCCAGCCCCCCTCGGTGGAGGAACAAAGGCTACCGCTGCATCGGAGGGGTCCTTTACAAGGTGTCGGCCAACAAGCTCTCCAAGACCTCCGGCCGGCCTGGCGGCGATGGCGCCACCAGGCCCCTCCCGCGCACAGGTGAGGCTCCTCGGAGGTGGGGGCCAGGAAGCCTTTGGGCCTGGCTCCTGACTCCCCACCACGCGTCGTCCATCGTGGGCGGCTGCTGCGGCTCGCCCATGACCCCATGTTCCCAGGGAGCCGATCCCCGTGAGCGCTTCCCAAATGGGCCACGGCCCAGGCCGGGAGCTCATTTTCCCCTTCAGTGCTTGCCGGGCCCCCATAGCCGTCCCTGTCGGAGCCAACGGGGCAGCCGGAGCAGCCCGGGCACGGATGGGGAGGCCTCTCGGCCCCCACGTCCCCTGGGGAAGCCCCCACGTGCACTGCCTCTCGCTCGGCCGAGCGGGCCCTGATTTTCCACGTTTTGCTCCTGGACAAAGGAGATGAGCCAGGTATGGTGAACACGGTCCTGGCGGGCGAACACCTGGGGCCACGGCGCCCCGTAATCTCATTGGCAATGCCTCCCGCTGTGTCTGGAGGCAGCCGCTGCCGCCACCACCACGCATGCCCCCGCGGCCTGGGGAAACAGGCCGAGGAGAAGGAAATGCTTTGGATTCGCTTATTATACAAATTAACTAGAAAATATTTGGGTTTCAGTCCAATTTTACCCCCATCCTTTTCTGTCAAGAAAAAAAGGGTGAGGTTGCAGGCAGTGTGGGGCCTGCAGAGACCCAGCTGCTCCCGGCCCCCACCCCCCAAAGAGGCCTGGACCAGGGGTGAGGCAGGCGTTGGGACCATCTGTAGCTTGGGGGCCCTTCCTGGAAGCCCTGTCCAGCTGTGTCCCCAGGGCCTCTGTACGTGGGACTAGGGGCTGGGCGGCGAGTGCACTGGGCTGCGCAGGAGAGGCACTGGGGGGCCCGAAGGCCACGGTTCTGCTCTGTCTCTCTGCCTCAGTTTCCCCATCCCTTTCTCAAGGGATTGGGCTGTGTGATCTGAGGGCCTTTCCACCTTGGCCTCAGCTAGCTGCCCAGTGGAGGAGCAGGTTCAGAGCCTTGGCTGGGCCTCCTTTGGGGACTCAGGCCCCAGGGCGTGCCACTGTGGGTGAGCAGACAGCCCCCTCCCCCTCAGCCAGCCCATGGCATGGCTCATGGTCTGTGAGGCCCCACACGTGGCCGCCGGTCCTTCTCTGGGCTGTCCCTCCCGGGCTGCTGTGGGGGGTGGACGGAGCCACAGAGGGCTGCTGGGCAGCCTTTCTGCGGAGTGATATTCTGGTCGGGCCCGAGCGATAAGGCCCGTTCTGCTGACATTTCCTCAGCACCCTCACCTCCCGTCGGCCCCGGTGATGCCGGGGGCTGCTTATTCACACCGGGTGTGAGGGACTCCTCCCTGGCCCGGCCAGACATCATCATTGGCCGTCCTGGCATTCACACTGTCTACAGCAGGGACCCGAAGTGGGTTGTGGTTTGGGGCTGCGTGTGGGCCGCTCCACGTGGGCCCTGACCTCAGGCGGGCTGGTGGGCCCCTTTGGGGTGGGGCCGCACCCACCACCCGGCCCCTCGAGTCCATGGTGGGAGGAGGGGCACCTGGAGGCAGAGAGGAAGAGGCGGGTCTGTGCCGCGTGGCTGCCGCTTGAGGGAGGGAACAAGAGAGGCGAGCCAGAGCTCCCGGGAGACCCCGGGCCGCCCGCTGCCTTGGGGTGGGAGAGCAGAGAGCAGAAGGGGCTGTGGGGCTCCCCCTCCCTTCCCGGCATAGGCCGCACCACACCTGAGCAGACGGCTGTCCTGTGTCATCTCACTGCGGAAGGCGCCTCGCTGAGCCCATGCCCCTGCAGGTGCACAGCCACACAGCATTCCGGTCTCCTCGGGACACAGAGCGGGACAGAGCTACGGCCTCACCGCGCCGGGTGTCCCGGCCGCCTGGCCTCGGGCCATAAAGAGAGGACGCAGGCCTCAGGGTACAGGCAGGGTCCCGGGAGCCCCCACCCTAACTTCAGGGCAGGCGGGGGCCGGAGGCAGGACTTGGAACGCAGACCACTGGGTGGCATGTCCCGGGTGTGAGGCAGAGCTGGAGCCAGAACCCACCGAGGACCCCCCCCCCGGCCCCCGCCCCCGCCCCCGCCGCCTCCAGCTCCAGCCACCCGGACCCCCAACCGCTTGCTGTGGAGAAGGTAGGCCGCCCCCAGCTGCAGGAGCTCCCACTGGCCAGTGGCCTGCTTAGACGAATAATAATCAAAGAAAGAAATCTCTCCTTTTCTGTCAGCAGAACTCTGACCCCGGCAGGGAGGTAGCCCGCCCCCATCCTGACTCTGGCTCCCAGCTGCTGGGCCTCTCTGGGACAGTGTTGGCCCCTGGTTGGGGTCCCCCGAGCCACGGGGAAGGTGGAGGGCACCCTCCTCCCCCCGAGCCCAGTGGCCACGGACTTCCCTCCCGCTTCTCAGGCCTGCCCACCCGCAGGGCCCAGCCCCGGGGGCCTCTCCTTGTGTGGTTTGGCCCCCGACCTGGGTGCACCCGGGTGTGGGCTGCGGCTCATGCTCCATCAGGCCTGGCATACGTCGCGGACCCAAGAGCCCGCTGGTCCCTGCCGTGGAGCAGAGGCCCCAAGTGTGTCTGCCAGAGCCACCTCCCCCGGCCTAGGTTGCGGGGCCGGCCCCCAGCTCCCCGAGGGAGGCAGACTGGGGTAGGCTCCCTGCTGCTCGTCGGCCACCACACACCCCTGGGCAGGTTATCCAGTCATTTGTGACCTGCTGACCCCACCCTGTGCTGAGAGGGCACAAGAGAGGGCTGGGAGCCACGCACCCAAGGCCCCACCCCGCTGCCTGCCTCCCTTCTGGATGCCTCTTCCTGGGGCCCCCTCCTCCGAGGGCCACGATTTCCTGGGAATGGCCGGGCCAGCCGGGGCGCCGCGGGGCTGCAGAAGCTGGCTGTGCTGCCCAGCCGCTCCCTCTGACCCCAGAGCCCCTGCCTGGGCTCGCTGGCCTGTGAAGGGTGAGGCGCTGCCCGGTGGGGGCTGGCAGGGGTGGGGCCGCGATGCCAAGCTCGCCGGGTCTATTTTGGGAAGATCCCCGGGCAGCGCAGCTCTCGGAAGGCTGGGCACCGCCTGCTCCGCGGTTGCCGACGGTTTTCAGCCGAACGCTGCAGCGCCCGCAGCACCTCGCGGCCTCTTTTCCAGCAGCTGCTTTATGTGCATGTTTTAGCACCGCTCGGGGTTTGAACAGTGCCTCCCGCTGCGAGCCCCACACTGGTATCTTTTTAAGAGCAAACCACGGAAAGGGGAGTAAACCTGTCCCTTCCCCGCCCTGCCCCCTCAGACACCAGGCCTGACAGGCAGACACATGTTGACCGTGGGCCCTGGCAGGAGCAGATGGCGCCACAGAGGCACCGGCAGCCTGGGTGGCAGCCCGGGAAGCCGCGCTCCCAGCAGCGATCAGATTGCACTCCGTCATCCCCGGGGCGGGCAGGTGTGCGAGCACCCCGTGCCACCTGGACTGGCCTCCAGCCGGTACCCCAGGACCTGCATCCCCAGCTGGGGAGCCGGGACTCCGCTGTGGCCCCGGGCCGCCCAGCTCCTCTCCGCCCTGCTCCCCACTGCCCGCTCTGGAACCGGCCCCGTTCCCGTCTCGGCCAGCCCCTGGGCCTGGGCCCCTGGGCCAAGCAGTTCCTTCTCAGTGGGGGTCTCACCACGCAGCCCTGGAGCCACCCCGCTTCAGCTTGAGGGGACTGAGGCTCAGAGAGGGGCAGACACTGGTCAGGGGACGGTGGCCCTGAGAGGGCACATGGAGTGTTTGTGTGGAGTGTCCACTGAGAGGTTAGGGCTTGGCAGCAGGCTAGATGTGGAAGGGGGTGCCTGAAGGTCCAGCCCGGGGGCCACATGCAGTGTCAGAATGCTTGCGTGACCGGGTCTGGAACTCTGGACGGGACTGAGCCGAGCGGGTCCTGGCACAGATCGTCCTGGGGAGGCCGAGGGAGGGGCCTCTGGGTGGCTGGAGGGCCACCTGCCCAGGCCTCCCATGCAGCTCCGATGGGGGCGGCTCAGAGCCAGGCAGCTTGGGGACATCCCTTTTTAAGCCTGGATGCTTTGTCATTGCCTCAGGTCCCTAGAATTTCTGAGTGATGTCACTTCTGCCTCTTGCCACCGGATCCATTTCAGCAGCTGCCTGTGCGAAATGGAATCTGGTCTAGGAAGGTTCACATGTGTGTTTGAGGAACATCTGAGCGGTCTTGGGCCCTGCCCGGCCCACCCTGGTCCTGGGGGGCAGTGACCTCATCCACAAAAGGGAAGCAGGGGGCTGTACGTCAGTCTGCACTCCTGCCCCCTGCCTGCACAGGACAGACAGTGCCCACCTGCCCCTTGTCCCCTGGCTTTGAGCATCCTGTCACCTGCTCCCTTCTCGTCACCACCGTTCACTTCATGAACAGCTCCCCTTTGGGCCACAGTCAGTGACCTCAGAGAGGACTTGACGGGTCTTTGCACTTAGGGTTTGGAGGGGTGGGCATGCGCCGTGGCCCACGAAGGTCTCCGGGCCGGATGTGCTTGTCCGGGGCCTGTGTGGGCCCAGGTCGGCACGTAGGTCCCTGTAGAGCCTGGGAGTGAGGACGTCAGGCTTTGTGGCCACGTACTTACTATTATATTTTCATTTAACCCTTTAAATTCATAAGAATCGTTAGTGGCTACTGTGAAGCCAGGTGGAATTTCTGGACCCCACTCAGGTCTCATAGCCCCAGGCCCTGCCCCCGGCAGAGGAAGGTAGTAGGGAGGCCCCCAGCACCTAGGCTTTCCTGGGACCACCTGACTTGAGACGAGGCCGCTGCTCAGTAGCCAGTGTCGCCTGGAGCTGTGCTGCCAGATCTGGTCCCTGTACGGCACCCCCCCCCCCCCCCGCACGGGGTGGGCTTTGGTCCGGCAGCGTCCCAGGAGGGCAGGCAGTCTCCCCTCGGGGGCAGCAGTGCCTGAGCCGAGACCGGGGCCCAGGGGGGAGCTGCGCCCAGCAGGTTGGTGGGGAGCGGGAGAGCCAGCTGCCCGCGGGCCTGACGTGACCCGGCCTCTTGCCCCACAGGCCGGTTGGACCCTGCCAGCAGCTGCAGCCGCTCCCTGGCCAGGTACGTCCCTCAGGGTTGGGCTCGGGGCTCACGGGATGGGGGTGAAGGGGTCCCCCGGGCTCACGCACCTCCGCCCTGTCCACAGCCGGGCCGTGCAACGCAGCCTGGCCATCGTCCGGCAGGCAAGGCAGCGGCGGCGGAAGCAGCAGCAGGAATACTGCATGTACTACAACCGCTTCGGCAGGTGCAACCACGGCGAGCACTGTCCCTACATCCACGACCCCGACAAGGTGGCCGTGTGCACCAGGTGAGCCTCGGGGGCGGGCGCCGCAGGGGTCCCTGCCCACGCCAGCCCCTCTGACCCTGTTCCTCTCATTTGCACAGGTTTCTCCGGGGCACGTGCAAGAAGACAGACGGGACGTGCCCCTTCTCCCACCATGTGTCCAAGGAGAAGGTGAGGCCCCCCCCCCTCCCCCCGCGCCCCCTGCAGGCACTGCCCCACGGTTCTCGGCTCGGGAGCCGGCTGTGTGGCCACCGCTGCCACGTGCCCAGGAGCAGCGGCCTCCAGCCACCCCCCGGGGTGGGCGCCCGGCAGCGGGCTGAGGCAGGGTGTGCCGGAAGGAAGGGCAGAGGAGGACAGGGAGGTGCACCGCTGGGCCCCTCCGTTCCGGGCCCCTCCCCTCGGCCTCCGTGAGCACGGGGAACCCCTCTCAGCACCCCCACCCTGCTCTGGGGCCGCGGCAAGGTTAGGGGAGGCGGGGTCGGGCCGAGGCTGCTGCCGCTACAACAGCTTTTCCCCTTGAGGAACTTGAAGAGAATCAGCATTTTTCTCCCTAATAGAGCTTCGAAACTCTGTTGTGAGCAATTTGGAAATTCACGTCGAGTTTCAGGTTCATTAGCTCCGGCTCCGAAGCTGGCGCACATTCCGAGCTGTCTGATGTGGGCGCCCGCACGAGCGCCCTGAATTAATGTTATTGTTATTTGTGTGGACGTGGTGGGTGCAAACAAGGTTAATTGAAACGAGGATGCAGCTTCCTCTCGGTAACGGCCGTGCTGACAGCTAGGAGGGGCTCCGTTGGCTGTGAGAGTTGGCTTTATTATCCCTTTTTATTAGAGCTAATTTGGGCTCTATATCAAAAGCCACATTAAGGGAATTGTCTGCAGCCGCACCACCAGCAGCCCCAAACGGGCCGGCCCTTCTCCCCCGTGCGCTGCAGTTAAAAGACAATTAAAAATAAACTCTTGCACGTTAAATCACCCTTTGTTTCTTTGCTTTCTCCCTCATTCCCTCACTGCCCTCCCCTCTGCCCCCCCCCACCCCCCGAGGCTCCTGTGTGGGGCCCCTGGCAGGCCGGCGCCAGACCCCGGAGTGCCAGCCGGTGGAGACCCACTGGGGGCCGGGGGCTGCGGTGGGGTGCGTGAGGGGCGGGTCCGACAGGAGAGGAGAGGAGGGGAGGGGAGGGGGTCCCAGAGAGACCCCCCCAGAGGGTCAACAGGCCTGCCGAAGGTGGGGAGACCCCCTAGGGGGTGACCAGACGGCCCAGGAGGTGGTCCGGGGAGGGGCCCCAGAGAAGAGTTGCCTGGCAACTGCAGAGGTCAGGGTGGGCACGATCAGAGACCCCTCCTTGCTGGCCCTCAGGCTTCGGTTTCCCCCTGTGGGGAGAAAGTGGGCCGCCTCTCTGTGTCCCAGGGGCCAGGGGGTGCTGGGCCACACGGGTCTGCCCAGGCTGCCCACTCCATACCCGCCCCGGGTCCCCCTGGGCTCACCTGCTGGTTTCCGGGGCACTGGAGCCAGGCCCCTTGCCAGGCCTCTGCAGCACCAGCCTGTGGTCAGCGCAGCCCAGGCTGCTCCGGGGCACCTGCCTGCCTCCCCAGAGTCCCTCCACAGGCTTCCCTGGGTGGAGTCAGGCCTCCGGCCCACAGATGCTGCCAGGTGCCCAAGCAGTGGGGAAATCTGCTGGACCTTCCGGGCCCTGTCGGCCGCTGCTCTACCTAGAGCCCCCGTGCTCTGTCTCCCCCTGACCCTCCAGCCCCTGCGCTTTTAGACGCCTATCCCACCACGGCCCCACTGCCTGGAAACTGGGGCCGTCTCAGAGCAGGTGACAGGCTCAGGTGACAGCCCGAGCCGTCCTGCAGGCCTGGGGCCAGCCCCGCCTGGATATCCTCGCCTGTGCCCTGCCCCGGCAGCCTTGCCTTCTGGGGAAGCCAGGGGTCTGTCTGCCTTGAGGGCTGGCAGCCCCCACCTGGCCTGGCCTCAGGTGCTGGCCAGCACTGTGTGTCCATTTCTCCCTTGGGGGTGTGGGTCTCCAGCCACAGTCTCCGCACGGCTTGTGCCTGGCCTCGGAGCCCCAGGCGGTCGGTCCTTCAGGGGGGACCTGCTGCCTTACCTGTAAAGGGGAGGCAGGCGCCTGATGGAGGGCTGGACGGGGGGGCTCTGGTAGTACCGGGCAGACGGGGCCCATGCGCCCAGGGGCGCTGCAGGGGCCTGCGGGTCCTCACCACCTGCTCCCTTGCCCCCACAGATGCCCGTGTGCTCGTACTTTCTGAAGGGGATCTGCAGTAACAGCAACTGTCCGTACAGCCACGTCTACGTGTCCCGGAAGGCGGAGGTCTGCACGGACTTTCTCAAAGGCTACTGCCCACTGGGCGCAAAGGTGAGGGGCGCGGGAGGGTGGCCGGCAGCCCCCAGCCCCCAGCGGTGGACCAGCCACTCTCCTCCGAGCCTTCCTTGGAGCGCGTAGAACCCCAGGGTGGCGAGGGTAGAAGGGGCCAGTGTGAAGGGATTGGGGAACTGGGTCGCAAGGGCCACCCGCAGGCTAGCGCCTGCTTTGCCTCCTGTGTTCGGGCCCATCACTGCTGCTGCCCTCACCTGTCGGCGAGGGGCTGCTGTGCTGGGGCTCCCCGGCAGCTGAGCACCCCGGCTCCGTCCCGCTCTCCAGAAGGAGCCCCTCCTCATCTCTGTGGCCCGGGCCTGCCAGGGCAGCAGTGTCCTGGGCTGGGAACCCCAGGACGGGCCTCTCTGGCCCCTGGTGCCCCGAGAGGGAGCCTCCTCGCCAGTGCCGAGACCTGCAGTCTGGACTGTGGGGGCACCGGAGCTGGGACTTCCTGGGGACCGCCGGTGGGCAGGGCAGCAGGACTGGGCCTGGGCAAGGGGAGCGCGCGTCAGTGCGTTTCACACCGCGGGGCCCGTGCCCCCTCCCTCCCCGCGTCCTCTCCCTCCCGCCGCAAGGCCAGGGCCCAGGCCGGGCCGGGCTTGGCAAACCTGGGGACCTGACCCGCAGCTGGTGGGTCACTTTGAAGGACGCCCAGAACCCTGGCGGAGAGGCCCCGCCCCATGGGGCGGGGCCTGGGAGCGGCTCAGACCAGGGCCCGGTGGGCTGGGGTGCAGTGGCAGGACCCCCGCGGAGGCTGTGCGCGATGACTGTAAGATATTCCGGTTTAAATGAAAGTATCAAAGTGATATTTAAGTTCTGCTGCCGTTAGTGGAAGTGCTTACTGTGTCCCTTTCGGCGTGTCGGTGCCGTGGCTGCCACATGATGGATAGCAGCTTGTAATTATATATGGGGGAAAGCGCTGAGCAGGCCAGATCCAGCGGCAGGAGCGGCAGCAGCCTGGGCCGGTGAGGGTTAATTTTATTCTCTAAATAATATAAAAAGTGCTGAGTCGTCGCCTTGTGCCTGAAGTACAAGTCCTCAAATGGGCCCCAGAGAGTTTATAATATTCCACTGAATCAAGTGAAATTGTTAACCTTGCTTCATAAAGCCACGGCTTGTTAAAGAGGCGCGCTCCCCTTTCTTGTGAATAATTTAGGCCGGGAGTAAATCTCTGCTCCCTTCCCTTTTCGGGGGCCACACCGCCGCTCTGGACAGCTCAGAGGTCAGCCTCCGCCCCGCCCACCGGGCCCTTGGTCTGACCCCTTGCCTTCGCTCAGGACGCACTAGCCAGACGACATGGGGTCGCAGTGGGTTGTCTCTCCACGGTCCCGGTGGTGGGTCCCCACGGCCGCTCGACCTGGCATCAGCCAAGGTGCCCTGCTTGTCCTCTGTCTGGATAACGTGTGTGTGTGTGTGTGTGTGTGTGTGTGTGTGTGTGTGTGTGTGTGTGTGAGTGCCCGGCCTGCATGGGGTGCCCAGCCTGTGTGTCAGTGCTCGGCCTGTGCATCAGTGCCTGGCCTGTGCGTCAGCGCTCAGCCTGCGTGGGGTGCCCGGCCTGTGCATCAGTGCCCAGCCTGTGTGTCAGGGCCCGGCCTGCGTGGGGTGCCCGGCCTGCTTGTGGGGCTCCTGGCAATCAGCCGAGTTGCTGGGGACACTCCCACCACGGCCCCTCCTGTCTCCTGAAGTGCCCTGCCTCACAGAAGCTCTCGTGTCCTCTGGCTCCAGAGTCACAGGCTGAGTTTGCATGGCTGTCATCAGCGACTGACTCTGCTGAGGTACCGTTGCTTAGGCTGAAATCTGTCCGGTGTGTGTGGGTCAGAGTCCTTCCACCATCCCCCTGCCGTCCTGTTCCAGGACCTGCCCCCTCCCAGGGCCACTGGGACCCTCTCCATCCTCCTCCTGGGTGCAGCTTTGAGGCCACCGTGTGGGAGGCCTGAGGGAGGCCCTGGGACAGGGGCTCAGGCCCTGGCCCCCCTCCCCGCACCCACCCCCCCTTCATCCTGCAGGGCCTCAGTTTCCTGTTCGGCAAGATTGGGCTAATGAGGGTCTCGAGGGTCTGGGGGACTGTGGTGATTAAGGCCCCATCTGCCCCCTTCCGAGTAGGCCTGGGGCAAGAGCAGGTGTCGCTGACTTGGCTGTGGTGTGAGGTAGGACGTCACTTAGTTTTCTTCCACACGGGGGGTCCTGTCCCCCAAAACCACCCGTGAAACCACCCCTGTCTCCACTCAGCTTTCTGTGCTGACGGCTCGGAGCCCGGAGCCTGCGTCGCATTCCGTGTCTCCCTCTCTCTCTGCGCCCGCCCCCTTCGAAACTAAATAAACGTTAAGAAAAATGTATTGAAGCCCAGCTTTATTGAGGCCCAGTGCACACATCACCTGGTTCCCCCGCTGCAAGTACACAGTCTGCTTGCCAGGATCCAGGTTTAGGACGCACGTGTCCGTCGCCCAGCAGCCCTTCTGCCGTCCGTAGTCAGTCCCACCCGCGCCCCTCTCCCGCCAGGCACGAGGAACCTACCTCCTTTCTCCGCAAACTCGTGTGTTCCTGGGCGTTTCATATATTGAAATCTGCGAACACATAGACTCTGTTGTCCAGCTTCTTTCCTTCCTTTTTTGTTTTCTTTGTTTGTTTGTTTGTTTGTTTTTTGAGAGAGAGAGAGCAGGGGAGAAGGGGAGAGAGGGACAGGGAATCTCAAGCAGGAGACACACTCAGCATGGAGCCCAACACGGGGCTTGATCTCACGACCCTGGCATCATGACCTGATGCTTAACTGAGCCACCCAGGTGCCCCTGGCTTCTTTTACGTTTTTGTTTTGGGGGGGGGCGGGGGGGGGGGGGGTTTAAAAAAAAAAAAAAAGTTTTTTTTTAACTTCTTTTAACGTTTATTTATTTTGAGAAAGGGAGTGAGTGGAGAAGGGGCGGAGAGAGAGGGAGAAAGAGAGAATCCCAAGCAGACTTCACACGGTCAGCGCAGAGCCTGACACGGGGCTCTATCCCACGACCCTGGGATCATGACCCGAGCCGAAACTAAGAGTCAGACGCTCAACCACCCGAGCCACCCCGGCGCCCCTTGTGGCGCCCCTCTTTTAACATGATTTTGAGGGTTGTCGCATTGTGGGCTAGATCAGGCCTGTGTTCTTTTTGTGGCTGAAAGCTGCTCCGTTGTGCTTGGACCACGCCGTGGCATTCGTCGGTCAGTGGGTGGACATTTGGGTTGTGTCCAGCCGGGGGCCGTTTGGAACAGTCCAGCTGTGAAAGGTGTGCACAGGTGTCTCTTGGGTAGACACCCGGGGGTGGTCTTGCTGGGCCACGTGGCGACTGCGGGTTGGACTTCCCGCGAACGTGGCCACGGCAGTCCACGTTCCGACCAGGAGCGGATGGGGGCTTCCTTCTGTCACGTCCTTGCCACCACCCGTCCCTACCTGTCCTGCGGCTTCGGCCTTGCTGATGGCGGGAGGTGGCTTCTCACTGTGGTTGCATTTTGCGTTTTCTTGACGGCGCGTGATGCTAGACGCATCGGCCGCCCCTCCGTCTGGTCTCCAACAGCTTTGACATCGGATTCGCAGAGCATACAATTCACCTATTTAAGTTACAGTGCAGTGGGTTTTAGTATGTTACATCATTCATCTTTTTTGATTGCAGTAAAATAAAGATAACATAAAATTTGCCATTTCTGTCTGTATGATTCAGTGGCATTAATCGCATTCACAGTATTGTCCAGCCGTCACCACTGTCTATTCCCAGACCTTCTCCGTCATCCCAAACAGAAACTGTGAACGTTCAGGGGCGACCCCCCCATTACTCCCTCTGGGCCTTGGGCACTGACTAATTTACGTTTTGTCTCCGTGAATCCTCCTGTTCTCAGATACCGGATGTAAGTGGAGTCACACGGTGTGTGTCCTTTTGTCTGGTTTCTTTCACTTCACGTGATGTTGTCAACATTCACGCACAGTGCGGTCTGTCGGTGCTTCCCTCCTTTTCGTGACCGAGTAACATCCCAGGGACGCCTGACCAAACCTCTGTCCATTCGTCTTGGGATGGACACTCGGGTTGTGGCTTTTGGATACCGTCGCCGACGCCGCTGCGAATGTTGTCACATAACGTCCATTCGGATGCCCGCTTTCGCTTCCGTTGAGCGGACCCCCGGGAGTGGAGCTGCAGGCTTATGCCGCAGTTGTGTGTTTAGCATCTTGAGGAACCGCCATACTGGTTGTGTTTTGCGTCCCTACCAGCAGTGTGTCGGGTTCTCGTTTCTTCGCATCCTCACCAAGGCTTTGTTGGCCTCACCCCTTTGCCTAAAAGCCACCTTCGTGAGTGTCTGCTTTCCCCTGGCAACTGATGACGGGGGCGTCTTGTCAGCTTGCTGACCGTTGGTGCATCTTCTTTGCAGAAACGTCCGTTCGGCTCCTTTGCCCACTTGTGAATGGGGTTGTTTGGGGTGTTTCGCTGTTGCTATGGACTTCTTTTATGTTCTGGAAATCAAACCCTTACCAGGAGAGGATTTATGACTGTTTTCTCCCATTCTGTCTTTTTATTCTCTTGACAATATACTGTGAGGCACAAAAGTTTCTCCTTGATTGAGAACACTTTATTTTCTTCTTATTGCCTATGCTTTTGATGTCATATCCGAGAAATACTTGTCAACCTGATGTCCCTGAAGCCTCTCCCCATGTTGTTGTTGTGGTTGTGGTTGTGGTTTTTTAATACGAGTTTAATAGTTTTAGTCCTGAAATTCAGGTGTTTGACCATTTTGAGTCCATTTTTGTGTGTAGTGTGAGATGAGGGCCCAGCGTTGGTCTTCCGCTTGTGGACAGCCGTGCACCTTCCCCTTTGAGTGGTCCTGGCACCCTCGTTGACATTCAGCTCATCATATACTTGGTGGCTCGTTTCTGGGTGCTGGGTCCTGTTCCATTGGTCTCGGTGTCTGTCCTGAAGCAAGTATTTTGATTACTGTAGCTTTATAGTAATTTTCGAAGCCAGGAAATGTAAATTTCTCAATTTTGTTCTTCTTCCCCAAGATTATTTTGACCTTTTGGGGTCATTTGAGATTCCATATGAATTTTAGGATGGACTTTTCTCTTTGTTTTTTAAAGACCCTTGGGGGACGCTCAGGGGGCTCAGTCAGTTGAGTGTCCAACTTTGGTTCACATCACAATCTCACAGTTCATGAGTTTGAGCCCCAGGTTGGGCTTACTGATGTCAGCGCAGAGCCCAACTTCAGATCCTCTGTCCCCCTCTTTCTCTGCCCCTCCCCTGCTCACTCTCTCTCTCAAAAATAAATAAAACATTAAAAAAATAAATAAATTTTATAAAAGGCCTTTGGGATTTTGGTAGGGATTGCATTGTATCTGTAGATCACCCTGGGTCGTATTGTCATCTGGACAATAGGAAGTCTTCCAGTCTGTGAACATGGGATGTCTTTCCATTAACTTAGACCTTCATCAATTTCTTTCAGCAGTGTTTTGTAGTTTTTAGTGTATCTCTTGCCTCCTTGGTTAAATTTATTCGTAAGGATCTAACATTTTTTGATGTTACTGTAAATGGAAAATTGATTTTTTAATTTCCTTTTTTTAGATTGTTCCTTATAAGTGGGTAGTGATACGTTGATTTTATGTGTGTGTTGATTTTATATCCCAGAGTTTTGTTGAATGCATATATTAGCTCTTACAATTTTTTGTGGATTGTTTAGGGTTTTCTATACACATGATCATGTCATCTGCTAACAGAGATAATTTTCTTCCTTTTAAATTTAGGTTTGATATGTATATACATACACGTGTATGTGTGTTTTCTTTAACTTTTATTTATTTATTTTGAGAGAGAGAGAGAAAGAGTGCATGAGCGGGGTGGAGCAGAGAGAAAAGGAGAGGGAGAGAGATAGCAAGAAAAGAGACAGAGAGAAACAGAGAGAGAAACAGAGAGAGAATCCCAAGCAGGCTCTGTGCCATCAGCACAGAGCCCAGTGCGGGGCTCAGTCCCATGAACCATGAGATCATGCATGACCCAAGCCAGAATCAAAAGTTGGATGCTTAACCACCTGAACCACCCAGGCATCCCTATGTTTTTAATATTTATTTAGCCTAATTGCTCTGGCTAGAATTTCTAGCACTGTGTTAGATAAACGTGGCAAAAGGGGGCATCCCTGTCTTGTTCTTCATCTTAAAGGAAAAGCTTTCAGTCTTTCAGCAGTTAGTACGATGGTAGCTGTGGGCTTTCGGGTATGATTCTTATCCTGTTGAGGAGGTTCCTTTTCTAGTCCTAGTTTATTTGATGTTTTTATTATAAAAGGTGTTGAATCTTGTTGGATCTTTTTTGAATCAATTGAGATGATCATGCGGTTTTCTTCTTCCTAAATTCTACCAAAGTAGCCAATCAGGCATACCGACCCCCTCTAATCACAGTTACGTTGGCTGGTTTTTGTATGTTGAGCATCCCACTGCTGAATTCAGCTTTCTAGTATTTTGTTGACGATTTTTGTATCTGTGTTTGTGACGAGCATTGATCTGTGGCTTTCTTTCTTGTGGTATTTTTGTCTGGTTGTGGTATCAGGGTAAAGCTAGCTTCACAGATTGTTTGGCTGTTTGTTGTTAGGAAGAATTCCTTACTCTTCCGTTTTTTGGAAGAATTTGAGAAAAGTAAGTGTTGGTTCTTCTTCACATGTTTAGTAGAATTCACCAGGGAAGCCCTCCGGTCTTGGGCTTCTCTTTATTGGGAGGGTTTTGATTACTGATTCGATCTCCTTACTATATATAGAGCTAGTCAGATTTTCTTTTTCTTCTTGAGTCAGTTTTGGTGATTGTGTATTTCTAGGAATTGGTCCATCTCATCTAAGTTGTGAAAATTACATGTGTAGGGTTGTTCGAAGTATGCCCTAATTATCCTTCTGATGTCTGCAGGGTCTGTAGTGATCCCTGTTAATTCCTGATATTGGAAATTTGTGACTTTTATCTTTTTTCTTTGCTTTGCCAGAGGTTTGTCAATATTATTGATCTTTTTAAAGAGCCAGCTCTTTGTTTCATTGATTTCTCTCATTTTTTTTTTCTTTTTGGTTTTATTGACTTCTGTTCTTATCATTACTGTTTCTTTCTGTTGCTTTGGTTCTGTTTTGGTCTTTTCCCCCCTCCTAGGGTCTGACGGTGGGAGTTAGACTATTGATTTGAAATTTTTCCTTTTTTTTATGTTTGTTGATTTTTGAGAGAGAAAAGAGCAGGGGTGGGGCAGAGAGAGAGGGAGACAGAGGATATGAAGCGGGCTCTGCACTGACAGCACAGAGCCCAACGTGGGCTCAAACTTACGAACCATGAGATCATGACCTGAGCTGGTGCCCCTGGAATTTTTCCTCTTGTATATGAATTTAGCTAGCTGAATCCTACCAATTTTGAGATGTATTTTCATTTAGTTCTGGTTGTTTCTTGTTTGTTGTTTTTTTCCGTTTTTGTCCACCGCACCCCCCCACCCCCCACCACCACCGCCGCCACCACCTCGAGACTTTCTTTTTGATCCACAGATTATTGTTTTATTTCCAAGTGTTTGGAGATTTTCCTAATATCTTTCTGTCATTTTTTTTGTTTTTTGTTTTTGAAGTTTATTTATCTATTTTGAGAGGGAGAGAGAGAGAGAGAGAGAGAGCGCCCGTGGGGTAGGGGCAGAGAGAGAGAGAGAGGGAGAGAAGCTTCCAAGGAGGCTCTGCACTGACACAGTGCAGAGCCCAAAGCAGGGCTTGAACTCATGAACCGTGACATCATGACCTGAGCCCACATCAAGAGTTGGCTGCTTAACTGACTGAGCCACCCAGGTGCCCCTCTGTCATTGAGTTTTAATTTGAGTCTGTAGTGGTAAAGAATACACTGTGTATGATTTTAATTCTTTTAAGTTTCTTGGGCCTTGTTGTATGGCCCAGGATATGCTTTATCTTAGTATATACTCTGTGAGCACTTGAAAAGAATATGTATTCCAGTCTCGTTGAGTGAAGTGGAGAGTTTTATAAATGGCGATTAGATTTTGCTGGTGAAAGGCACTTTTGAGTTCTTCTATGTCCTTGCTGACTTTCCATTAATTGTTGGAAGACTGATGTTGAAGTCACCATCTGTCATTTTGGATTTGTCTCTCCTTTCATATCTATCAGTTTTTATTAAATGTATTTTATAGGGGCACCTGGGGTGGCTCAGTCGGTTAAGCGTCTGACTTCAGCTCAGGTCATGATCTCGCGGTTTGTGAGTTCGAGCCCCACATTGGGCTCTGTGCTGACAGCTCAGAGACTGGAGCCTGCCTTGGATTCTCTGTCTCCGTCTTTCACTGCCCCCCCCCCCAACTTGTGCTCTGTCTCGCTTTCTCAAAAATATAAAATAAAATAGAATAAAATAGAATAAAATGTAAAACTTTCTGAGGGTTTTAACAACAAAAAAAATGTATCTTCTAGCTCTTTTATTTGGTGCATGTAAATTTAGGATTGCTATGTCTTCTTGTTGGATTGATCCTTTTATCAGTATAAAATGTGTCTCTCTGGGGTGACTGGCTCAGTCGGTAGAACATGTGACTCTTGATCTCAGAGCCGACCGTTGATCTCAGGGTCGACTCTTGATCTCAGGGTTGTTGAGTTCAAGCCCCGCATTGGACATGGCATAAAAACATGTCTCTCTGAGATTTTCTTTACTCTAAACTCTGCTTCAGGTGTTATTCATGTGGCCACTCCTGCTATCTTTTGATCCATGTTTGCATGATATACCTTTTTCCATCCTTTTACCTTAAGCTTACCTATAGTATTGTATTTGAAGTGACTTTCTTATAAACAGCAGATAATTGGATCATGTTTTAAAATTTACTCTGCCAATCTTTTAATTTGTATATTTAGGCCATTTACACTTAATGTGATTATTGCTATGGTAGGGCTTCAGTCTGCAATTTGACTTCTGTTGGTTTCTGGTTTTTGTTCTACTTTTCATTTCTGTGTTTTTATGGGTTACTGGAACAATTTTAGAATTTTGTTTTGATTTATCTGTAGTGCTTTCAAGTGTGTACATCTTTCTGTAGCTTTTTTAGTGGCTGCACTAGGCATTGTGTTGTGTATCCATAACTTATCACAGTCTACTGGTGTAGAAACCTCACCTTCCTTTATGTCCCTTTACCCTTCCCGTCTGTAACCACCTTACATATGTCCTCTACAGACATTTAGAACCACAACAGACACTGATAATTTTTGCTTCCATAATCAAACATAATTCAGGAGACTCGAGGAAAGTCTGGTATGTTTACCCGTGGTTTGGTTATCTTGGCCTGCCTTCCTGTCACTCCAAGGCTTGTCTTTTATCGTCTCCTTTCTGTTTCGAGAACGTCTATAGTCATGTTTAGGGCAGATCTGCTGGTGACAAATTTTCTTGGTTTTCCTTCATCTGAGAATGTCTGGATTTCCCCCACATTCTTGAAGGCTATTCTTGCTGAATATGAGATTCTGAGCTGATAGTTCTGCCCCTTCAGCTCTTGTAAATGTTATACCACCTCCTCTGGCCTCCATGGTGCTTTAGGAGAAATCACTGTCATTTGAACTTTCCTGCACAGGTGAAGAAGTGTCATTTCTCTCTGGCTGCTTGGAGGATTCTTTATAGCTTTTACAAGTTTGACTATGATGCAGGGTTTCGTGGATTTCTTTGCTTTTTACTGATTGGGGTTCGCTCAGCTTTCTGAATCTGTAGGCTTATGGTTTTTGCCAAGTTTGGGACATTTTCAGCCATTACTCTTGAGTTCTTTCTTCTTCCCTTCCACAGCTCTGGGTGCATGAGAGCTGTGTTCCCACAGGCCCTTGAGGCACCATCCATGTTTTAAAGTTTGCTCGTGTCACTCAGATTGGTTAATTTCTGTTGCTCTGTCTTCTGATTCACTGACTCTTTCCTCTGTGCCTCCCTTCTGCTGTTGAGCCCATACAGGAGTCTTTTTTATTTCGGTTATTGTGCTTTTCAGTTCTAAAATTTCATTTGGTCCTATCTTACATCTTCTTTTTCTTAGTCGAGACATTCTATATTGTCATCGTTTCCAGCATGTCTTTAATTGCTTGTTGAAACACGTTTATGAGGGTGCCTGGCGGGGTCAGTCGGTGGAGCGTGTGACTCGATCTTGGGGTCGTGAGTTCGAGCCCCACGTTGGATGTAGAGATTACTTAACAATAAAATCTTAAAAATAAAGACAAGAAACACATTTATCATGCTCCTTTAAACTCTTCGTCAGATAAGCCCAACACCTCTGCAGTCTCATGCCGACAGGCGCTGATTGTCTGCAGTTGCAATTGCATTCAGTCTGAGGTCGTACCTTTTTCCAGTATGCTGAGTCCTTTTCTGTTGAAACCTGGACATGTTGGCTGTTACAGGGGTCTGGATCTTGTTTAAACCTTCTGTTTCAGCCGGCTTCCTGAGACACCAGGGGTGGGATGGGAGTGGAGGTGGTGACGCACCCCTGCCAAGTACAGATGGAAATCCAGGTTCCCCACTTGACCTCCACTGGGAGGGGAAAGGGCCCCGCAGCCCCGATTCTTCAGGGCCTACTCTGGCCCCACCCCAGCAAGGCAGGAAGGAAATCCTGGATCCGAGGGTCCGTGGGCCCCCAACAGCCTTCTGTCCACCTTCAGAGTCTTCCTGCCCTTGTCACGTGTGTAGACGTCAGAGCCCAGCACAGACAGTCATTTACCGTGTTTAATAAACTTGTCGTTTGTAGTCGGGCGCCTGGGTGGCGCAGTCGGTTAAGCATCCAACTTCAGCCAGGTCACGATCTCACGGTCCGTGAGTTCGAGCCCCACGTCAGGCTCTGGGCTGATGGCTCAGAGCCTGGAACCTGTTTCCGATTCTGTGTCTCCCTCTCTCTCTGCCCCTCCCCCGTTCATGCTCTGTCTCTCTCTGTCCCAAAAATAAATAAAAAACGTTGAAAAAAAAATTAAAAAAAAATAAACTTGTCGTTTGTAGTAATTGTGGATGTACCCAAAAGCTGCAGAGATGGTGCAGAATCCCCACACACCCTTCCCCCGGCCCCCTGCTCTGAACCTTCACCACAACCAGCACCCAGCCATCAAAACTAGAGAAGTAACACTGGGCGTATTGCTCCCGGCTTGAGTCCAGGCTCTGATTGCACCTTACCCGGTCTTCCACAATTTCCATTTTCTGTTCTAGGATATCACATTGGATTCGGTCACCAATTTGGGGGTGAATGACTGAGTGAATGAGGCAGACCTTAACCTAAATAGCCAGGGAATGGATGAGGTAGATGCCTTCGAGAAGGTACAGCGAGAAGGAGGGGTGGAGAGGGAGGGGAGTGTGGGACTGTCTCCAAGGTGGGGAAGGGGTGGCTTTGGTTCTGGAGGGTGGGAGGGAAGCCGGTGAGTCACTGGGGACAGGACTGATGAGCCGGTTCTTTGGTGTTGCTGGCGGTGGAGGTGGGACCCGGCCCCCTGGAGAGCGGGGGTGGCAGTCTGAGGACGGAGATGGGCTGGCACGACCCAGGAGGGGTGGGAAGGCTGGTGGCTGCCGTGGACGAGCTAGGTGGCAGATTTGGGCCGAGACAGCCCACCCGAGTCCTGTCCCTCCCGCACCAGCTCTTCTGCGCTCCTGTCTGGCCTGGAGCAGGCAGCCGGTGGGGCCGGGGCCTGGGAAGGGAGCAGGGACCCTGGGAGCCCCTCGGTGACTGTGAGGGCAAGCACGGGTGGGCAGTGCGGTCGGTCCTGGCCTCTCATGGCCTCACCCCTGTGAAATGGAATGTGCTTCACCGAAGGCAGGCTGGCGTGACGCAGGCTCCGCCTCCGGCCCGCGCGGGGATCAGGGCTGTAGCGCGTCACTGGCAAGGCCCCCGGCCCGGGTCTGGAGGGCACTGGTCTGCTGTGGTGGACAACTGAGATGGCTTCCCTGCGACCTCTGCCTGTTCACACTCGTAGACCAGTTTTCTTGCCCACACTTGGTGACGTTCAACCTCTGTTTTTCTTTTTGACCATTTGAAGGACAAAAGGTTACCTCATTGCATTTTTTAATTTGCCTTTACTGGATTTGATGAGGCAAAGTGCCTTCCCTGTGTTTGAACCTTTTCTGCCTCCCTTTCTGAAAACTAGGTGGGGTTTTGTTGGGGTTTTTTAAATTTTTAATTTCTCTTTAAATGTCTATTTTATTTTTTGAGAGAGAGAGGGAGAGAGAGCACAAACGGGAGGGGCAGAGAGAGAAGGAGACACAGAATCCGAAGCAGGCTCCAGGCTCTGAGCTGTCAGCACAGAGCCCGATGCGGGGCTCGAACTCAAAGACGGCGAGATCATGACCTGAGCCGAAGTCAGACGCTCAACCGACTGAGCCACCCAGGCGCCCCCTGTTTTTTTTGTTGTTTTTTTTTTTAAGTGAGGGTGGGGACGTTTTTCCTCTGGGTTGGTTTCCTCTTGTGGATTCACAGGAAATTTATAAAATCTAAATATGAACATAAAAATACATAAATATGAAACATTCTGGACGTTAATCTTTCGTCAGTCATATAAATGGCAATTATCTTCTTTGTAATTAATTTTTTTCCTTTTTTGTGGTGTTATTTTGAAGAACAAAAGTTCTTAATTTTAATGGAAATGACTTTCTCGGTGGTGAAGGTTTGCACATCTGTGTCTTGCGGGAGAAATCCTCCTCCTTCCCCGAGCCCCTAGGCCGGCCTTTCACATGTGGGCCCGGCCCCTTTAGTCCCGCCCGGGACAGCTGTGCTGTATGTAGGGTCGGGCCCAGGGCCGTCTGTCCCTGTCCCCGGGGTCTGCAGGCAGCACCGCGAGGTGGGCTCCCTGCCCTGTTCCTTATGTACCCTTGAGCCGGCTGGTGCTCCGGGATCACTTGAACTTCGCGGTAATTCCTGGTCATAGATCCTTTCACCTTGTTCTTCTCCACAGCTGTTTTCACTCTCCTTGCTCTTTATCCTTCCAGAAATAGATTGGAGATCCAATGTGGGCTAAAAAAATAAAATAAAAAGTTGGAATTTTTATGGAGATTGTCCTGAATCTCTGTCTCGGTTTGGTGGGAATTGGCCCTTGTCTGCCCGCCTGTGAGTGAGCCGGGCATCTGGCTCTTATGTAGGCCACTCGTGTGCTGCCTTTTACTGAAGTTCTTCTGTACCTTTGTTAGATTCATTTGTCACTTTTATTATTTTTATAAATAACAAATTAAAAATTCTTATTTTCTGAACGTTCATGGGTATCTAGACGTGGAATTCTTTATATTCATTTTGTTTCCAGGAACCTTGCTGAACTGTATTAGTGATTGTTATAATTTATCCATAGATTCTTTTGGGTTTTCCTAAAGAAATGTATCTTCTGCAAATAATGGCCATTTCTTCCCGCCTTTTGAGTTCAAACGTCTTTTCTTTCTTTTTCTTGTCTCTACTCTGGCTATGACCCCAGCACAATGTACCAGTGATGGGAGTGGGCTTCCACCCTTTCCCTGTGACAAGTGATGCTTTTGGAACATTCTTCTCAGAAACCTTTTATATTAAGCTGAGAAAGTACCATCCAATCAGTAATCTGTTAAACTTTGAATTCATGCTGGATTTATTAAATACTTCTTGTAGCTGTTGAGGTGATCATATGATCCCATGTGTGGAGTCTGTTAATGTGCAAAATTCTGCTTGTTGATTTTCTAATGTTAAACTAACCTTGCATCCTTGAGGCACACTCGTCTTAGTCCTGGTCTGTTAGTCGGCAGGACTCCCATTTGTTTATAATGTGTGTGTGACCTTTGAACCCTCAGGCATGAGTGCAAATGGCCTCTGTGATCTTATCCGGTCAGGTTTTGTTTTTAGGAGTGCCCCAGCCCTGTCACCGGGTTGAGGAGTGTCCTCTCATCCCTGTTCTGTGGACCAGTTCCTGCAGGGTTGGGTAGTACACTGAATATTGGTAGAACTTCCAGGAAAACCCTGGGCTGGAACTTGCTTTATTTTTTAACTACTGGTTCACATGCCTTTATGGCCATAGGAGTATTTGTCCAGGTTTTATTTTTTTCTTGACAGTTTTTCTGGAATTTGTCAGTTTCATCTGTGTTTTCAAGTTCATTCGTGTAAAGTTTCTTCTTGATGTTGTGTTGGCAGCGTTTTGTTGTTCAGCACGGTCACCAGCTACGGCCCGTTTGTCCTTCGTCGTGTTCTGTGCTGGCCTCTTCGTCTCCCAGTCCGTCTTGTTGGACAAATTGATTCATTTCTTCAGAGAACCACCTCTCGGCTCTCCTGGGTTTGCCCCTCTTTTGGTATTTCTTTCCTTTCTGTTTTTACCTTCTGTTTCCTTCCCTCTGCTGGGTTTGGGCCATTCTGCCGACAGAAGCCTGCAGGCTGCGACCTGTCTCCCGGCGCGGGAGCTGCTCCTGACGCGTGGCTCAGTACTGGCGCCCAGTTCTCACCGTTACCTCATTTCCGTGATTCCTTGTTTGACCCGTGGAGAATTTAGTAGCGTGTTTCTTCATTTCCAGGCCTTTGGGGGGCTTTCTGGGGCCCCTGCGTGGTTGTTTGGCTTTGCTCCCACACCTGTGGGCTTCGTCTGGACGAAGACGTCCTGCCTTTGAAATTGGAGGCTCCGTTTGTGTCCAGTGTGTTTCTGAGTCGCTTTTTGTCCATCATTGTCCTTTCTTGACGGCCTGTGGATGGTTTGGGAACATTCTGTACCTTCGACCCTCGACGTGTGGCTGTCCCAGGGAGGGGGCCAGCTCAGACCAGCACCATCCAGTAGGCCAGATGTGAGCCACACCTGAGATTCTGAGTTTCCTTGTGGCCACCTTAGAAGAGTAAACGCAGAGCAGGTGAAATGAATTGTATTAACCCGACCCGTCACACCTTTCACCGCACAGTCACGGAGGAGACATCGGTGTGGCCTTTTATGTTCGTCCTTGTCTGCCGAGCCTGCAGCACCGCCGTGGCTCGGAGCCTCCGCGTGGCTCGTGGTCTACACATGGGACAGCATGGGCCCAGCCGGCCGCCCCCCGATATGCACTCAGCATCCGGGTCATCTCTTGTCCGGTGCCAGGCTCTCTCCACCCACCACTCCCCTGCAGAAGGGCCCGCCGCCCGCCCTTGCCCTGGTACACCAGTGCCCTGTACTCTCCTGGTCTTAGAGCGGAACCCACGGCGGCGGGGCCCCTGTGTTTCAGGACCCCGTGCCCTGAAAGCAAGCGAGCACACATCAGCCTTCTCTCGGGGGCAGGGGGGGCTAGCTGGGAGGGGGGTGCAAGTGTGCGTTTGGGGGTCCTGCTGCCCAGATGGCCCCACCAGCTCCGGCCCCCTGGCATGAGCATGAGGGGCTTCCAGTCCATTGGTGGCAGCCGAGGGGCAGGTATGGGGCCTGAATGGGGCCAGTGCCCAGATTGTGCTCAGAGAACGGGCACGCACTCCGCGGGGTCCTCAGCCAGGCTCTTTGTCCTGGGTGCTGGGAGCAGGGCCCAGGTCCAGGGCTCCGGGGACGGGCTTCCAAGAGGCAGGTTTCAGAGCTGTTGCCACATATTTCCAAGTGGTTCAGCCAGCACACAGCCTCCCGGACTGGGTGTGAGCACTGCGGCCTGGCTGCTTGAAACTCAGCTCTGGGCGGATTGGCGGGGCCCCTGCAGTGGGTCCTGTCAGGACAGTGTCTCTCCCGGTGGCTGGTCCAACACGAGGGACACTTGCTACATTCCACACACACACGCACCCCCATTGTGCCCCCTAAGACTGGCCATGGGCAGGGGCTTCCTGGCTCCCTGTGGGCCTGGTGGGCGGAGCTGAGGCCCCATGCTGCACGGAGCACCTGCTGGATGGCGCGTCCCAAGCCGGGTATAATTAGCCGCCGTGACAGGTGGGGTGGATCGGGTGTGCGGCTGGCCTCGGCCGACCTGGGCACCCCTGGGCTTGGAGCCTAAACGCCATGCATAAGGTCCTCCACGCATTGAGCCTCCCCCCACGTCTCCATCTTCAGCCAGGATGGGGTGCTGCGGTCCAGAGAGGGGATTAGTGGCCTGAGAATTCCTACACCAGCCTAGGAGACCCCTGGGCCAGCCCGGTCCCTGCCGTCAGTCCAGCCCAGGGCCCTTCTGATCACCCAGGGGGCACGGGTGGGTGGGGGCGCAGGCTGCTCTGGCCTGGGGGTTTCAGCCTTCCAACAGGAAGTCTCTGGCCCTGGGGGACTGAGCAGGCAGGGCCGCCCCGCCTGGTGCAGAGGCCTTGACCTGCTCACCCGGCTGCCCTCTTCCCCCCCGCAGTGCAAGAAGAAGCACACGCTGCTGTGCCCCGACTTCTCTCGCAGGGGCGTCTGCCCCCGGGGCGCCCAGTGCCAGCTGCTCCACCGCAACCAGAAGCGCCCTGGCCGGCGGGCGGCCTCAGCCCCGGCCCCGGAGCCCAGCAGCGCCTCACCCAAGAGCAAGGCCGCCTCCAGCCACGGACCCAGGTGACGGGGCCAGTGGGTGCTGTGTGTGTAAGCTTGGGACAGTGGGGGGGGGGGGGGGGGGGGAGGGGGGTTCCGGAAGCAGTCCCTCCCCACGCTGGGAGACCATCCTCACGGGGAGACCCTACACCCCATCCCAGCTCTTAGAGCTTCAGACCCAAAAAAAACCTCAGTTCAAAGTTGAGGATCCAGTGACCTCCAGAGGTGCCCCACCCTACACCTCCAGGCTGGACAGAGCCAAGGACATCCCTGGCCCGGACCAGCCTATGTGGGAATGCCCAGTCCCTGTCCCATGGAGGAAGGTGGCGGCTTCTCAGCTACCCACTCCCACTCCCCAGGAAAGGGAAGATTCTGGGTGATACTCGTGGCTGGGGTCCCACGTGCTCACCTGTCCCGTGAGTGGACTGTGGCAGGTGAGGGCAGGGTCAGTGGGAACCGGGGCTCACCGGCCAGGCTCACCCCAGCTGCCTCAGGCCAGAGGCCCCTTGTCGTCACCGGCCGGTCCTCTGGGGCCGAGGGCTGGCCTCAGACCTGGATGGCGATGCCCGGTGGCTGCTGGGACAGGTGCCGCATAGCTGGTCGGCTAGTGCCCTCAGGACTCCAGCCCTGCCGGGCGGCCACCCACCCTCACACTTCTGCTCCCCTTCCTTTCCCACAGGAAGTCCTCGGCTGCCCAGCGCCCCACCAGACAGACGCCCAGCTCCCCCACCTCCGTGGCTGCTGGCTCAGCCTCCCCTCCCTCCTCCCCAGGGGTGTTAGCTGCAGCCTCGGGCTCTCCCCTGTCAGCAAAGCCTCCCTCCTCCCCCTCCCCTTCCTCCACCCCCTCCTCTTCCTCCCCCCTCTCCCCCTCCTCCCCCACCCCTCCTTCCCCCTCCCTGTCCTTGGACCAAGAGGAGCTGTCTCTCCGGGAGGAGGCTGCCTCTGCGGCGACGAGCTCCAGCAGCCTCTCCAAGCTGCCTTCCTTCATCTCCCTGCAGTCCTCGCCGAGCCCAGGAGGCCAGCCCAGGGCCCGGACCCCCAGGAGCCCCCCAACTAAGGACTCAGGTAGGCAGCTTGGCCCCTTGAAGCCCGGCGTGGCACGGCCGGGGGCTCTTTTTCAGTGCTCCCCACAGCCCCACCGGGTCAGGACTCCCAGGTGGGGCCCGGATGGTTCGTGAGCGCCCCGCATGGGCTGGGGCGCTGATGGTGCCGCGTCCGCCCCCCCCCCCCCCCCCCCCCCCCCCCCCCCCCCCCCGCTGGCAGGGGTGCGCCTCGGGCCCACGGGGACAGAGCTGGCCAAGGTGTGAGCGCAGTGGCGGCCGCCCGCACAGGCCACCCCAGCCGAGGGCTGATTTAATTAGAAAGCGCCCATTTCTGTTAATTTGTTCTGGAAGATCACCGCACACTCCTGGAGAGAACAGATGTTCCCTCTCCCCCGATGAACGTTTGGGGCTTGGTAAATGGCTCCACTCAGCCTTGTTTAGGAGAGAAAAGAGGATTTTATGGCTGCAAACGACCCTTTCTGTAAACATTTTACAGCTCTCCACGCGTTTGAGTGACGATAAACCCCACGCAGCTCGGCGGGCTGCAAATTTGCGACCATACGGCCATCATTTTATTGTCATATTTCACGGTCGTAACGTTAATGGAAGATGCTTGCCGCAGCCTTCCCTAACGGCCCCGCTGAGCACGCTCAAACGCCTGCCTCCGAGGGGCCGGGACCCGCGGTGCCTGTGTACAGCCCCCCGCCTCGGGGCCGCAGAGCCTCGGCCAGGCCCTCCACCTGCCCGCCTGGGACCAGGGCATCAGCACCTTCCGTCCGGGTGGGCCTCCCTGGGGTGGGGACGGGGCGGATGGGGGCCCTGAGGCAGCCAAGCCCAGTGCCAGTGGAGGCTGGCCCGGGAGAGGCCGCAGAGACTCCCGCTGGCCTCGGAGGCCCCATCAGCCTTCATTTCCTGCCCGGGCCTCCCCGACCCTGGCCGGGGCCAGAGCTAGAGGGGCAGGCGGAGGCAGGCCCAGGCTGGCTGGCTGCACCTACTCAAGCAGTCACCCAGTAGGGGTGAGGCCTGTGGGCAGAGGCCAGTGCAGTGTGCAGGCCTGGAGCCCCGGCTGGGTGGGCTTGGCTTCTGGGCTCTGGCTCGGCCCAGCCGGTGACTGGAGTCCTCAGCCCCGAGTGGGGGCCCAGGAGGAGAGGCGGGCTCCCAGGGGCACATAGAGAGTGCCGTGCCTGTGGGCAGCCACATGGAGGCGCCCGTGGGCGGGGGGGGGGGGATGCCAGCCTGAGCCCTCATAACAGAGGGCGGGCACTGACTCCCAGGGAGCGCGGGGCACACAGGGTAGGGACCCCCGCGGACGTGACCTGACCGTCTGCCCCCGGGCCCCTGCCCACCAGACCGCGGCCTCTCCCTCCCTGTCCCTCCTGCCCCCAGGCCCTGTCACCGCACCGGGGACCCAGGTCCCTTCCCCCCTGCTCAGCCGACCGCTCACACGTGTGACTTTTGAGGTTGAAGGCACAGCTCAGCCTCCACGTGTGCGTCTGGCAGCCGTGTTGCAGGTGGGAGGGGAGCCGTGGGTCTCGGAGTCTGGCGCAGGCGGCGTGCACCTGGTATTTATAGCTCGGCCGGCAGATCGCTGTGGCTCCTGCCTGGGACCCGGCCTGGCCTGCGTGCGCAGGGC
>NW_024412417.1:47987248-48033326 GCF_014898765.1 Herpailurus yagouaroundi | reverse complement strand
CCTTCTTGCCCTTTTTTACTACTCCTTTTTAAAGCGATCTTATTTTCGAAGTATCTCTATTTATTTTGCTCGGTGATTAGGAAAGAAAACCCCGGAGGAAGCCCCCTCGTTCCCGGCCGGGGTCCGCCCTCGGACGTCCGCGTGTCCCAGCATGTGTCGCTCGCTCGGAGGGGCCCGGTCCCTGCCTGCCCTCCTGCCCGCCTGCCCCCCACCCTGCCACCGGCGTCCCCTAGAGATTGAAGCCAAGGAGTATTACCTATGCCGTGTTCAGTCCTGCTGCCCTACAGTACTCACGGGGGGGAGGGGGGTGGGGGGTCGCCGCGCTGTGCGGGTGGGGGCTGGCCCGGACCCCCTGCTGATATTTCTCTATGCACCAGATCGTATTTATGACTCCTGGGGAAATATATCTTATTTTAATCTTCAAGAGAAGTGAAAGAGAAGAAAAAAAAAAAAAAAAAAATCCACGTATTTTTACCAAAAAAAAAAAAAAAAAATTTTTTTTTTTTTAAGAGGAGGTTTCAGCCTGAACCTCCCGGCATGGGGGCGAGTGAAGAAAGTGTTTTTATTTTAATTGAAATTGCGTTTCGTTTTGTTTGTGGAATCTTTTAAAAAGCCCCAGTGGCTTTTTGGACTAGCCCGCGGAGAGGAGGTAGCGTGGCCACTGGCGATGTGAGCCCTGCAGACCGCCAGGCCCCTGGACACCCGCGGGCCTGCGCTCCTCCCGGGGCCTGCTCCCGCCCGGCGCTCTGAGCAGAGACGCCGTAAGTCGTTCAAAGTTTTCTTGTGTTGTTGGGTTTTGTTGGATCATTTTTTCATTTGCTACGAAGCTGAGGAAAGGGGGGAAAAAAACACACACAAAATAAATCCGTTTAGATCCAAAAGTCACCGGAGCCTGGTTGGTTTTTCTGTGGCTTTCATTTTTGCCATATTTCTCCCTGAATGGAAAGAAAAGGGGGTCCCTGGACAGGGCCCTGCCTTAGCTCCGGGCCACCCGCCTGGGCCGAGCGGAGAAGCCGAGCAGAGTGGTGGCCGAGGCTGCTGTCAGCCGCTGGACCCCGAAGCCGGCCGCCCCCTCACCCTCTGGGGCTGCCCCGTGGGGAGCAAGGCTCCCACTGAGGCGGGATTGAGGGAGCGGGGCCTGGGGCCTCGGTGGTGACTCCACACGCAGCGCCATTGCATGCTGGTGGCAAGTGCTCGTTCGTCCCCAGTCCTTCCGAGCCCCCGGTCTCCCGCCCGAGGGGTGGCCTGGCCTCTGTCTTCTAAAGGGCAAGGCCTGGACCCTAAAGGGTCCTGGGCAGCCGCCGGACCTCGTTGACTACCCCCAACCTTTGCAATGGGACCGAGGCAGGTGAACGTCTGTGGTCCGCATGTTTAGAAGGACGAGCTGAGCTCTCGGGCGGCCACCCTCAGCAGGGCGCCCCGGGTGCGCGGCGAGGCTCCCCTGTTGGAGACAGCGAAGGCCCTCCCGGGTCGGGGCGGCTGCAGTTCCGTGCGGGGCGCAGGGTCCTCTTGTCTCCATCGGAAGGTGCTGTCGCCTCCCCGTCTGCCTTAGAATAAAACTTGTAGCAAGAAGGTTGGGCGTCTGTGGGGGGTGTGAGCAAAGTCCCCCCACCCCGCGGCTGAGATCTGGAGCCCTCAGGAGGGGAGCACGATGTCTAGTGATGCGGAGACGAGTGGAAATGTGGGGGCGCAGGAGTGAACTCAAGGACCAGGTGCGGAGGAGGCCGCAGCACGGGGGGGTGGGGGGGGCCACCGGCACCCCACGGCCCAGCCCGCTTCGGGACGGGGACCCCAAGGACTCAAGAGGACCACCAGTGGCCGGGGGTGTCCCTTCCCGCACGGGCGGGTCTGCTGGCCGGTTCTCGCCGAGGACACCTTAGTTTTCGCTGTTGCTGCCCGAAGAGCGAGTTTTCCTGCGGCAGAGAAAGGGTCGAGGACCAGACGGGAAGCCTGGCTCAGGAACTGTCTCTTCCAGGAGGTAGCGGCAGGCAGGGAGCTGCGCTCGGCGCTCTCCCCGCGGCACCCGGCCTCCCTCCCGGATCCCCGCACCTGAGAGCCTGGATCGGGCTCCGGGCCGGGGAGAAGAGGGCCGTCCGCACGTGCCGTCCTGGGTCAGGGCGCCACTGGCCTTGTTTCGCTTTCTTCTTCCCTTTTCCTCCTCCCCACATCCTCTCCGTTTCTCTTGCATTCCTCCCCCCCCCCCACACGACCCCCCTTCCTTCCTTCCGGTTTTGCCCCAGGATAAAATGCGGCTGGAGAACAGGGAAACCATCGCGGGAGGCAGGAGGTGTGCTTCTTTTTGTGTTTAGGGACAGGTCCTTTCCTGGGCAAACAGCCTATTTGGGGAGAGCCCTCTGGCTGCGGGGCTGTCCTGTGCCCGCTCGGTGGGCGTGCAGGGCTGACCGGTGCTGGGGCCCCAGCAGGCCAGGCCTCTCGGGAGGGGCTAGACCGGGGGCCTGGCGGGCACCGGAGAGGGTTCGGAACGGTGAGAATCAGAGGCCTCACCGCTCTGCCCCCCTTGGGGGGGTCCTGGCTGTGATGGTGCGTCTGTGAGGAGCCTGCAGGCGACAGGGGAGGGGGGCAGTGGTAGGTCGGAGCCACTGGGCCAGAGGTGTGAGGGGAAGCAGGGCATCCAGGGGGCCTGGGCCAGGGGCAGGAGTGACAGCGCTGCCCAGGCTCCAGGACAAGCCTCCACTCAGCACCCGGGGCCCGGCGGGGTGACCGGCACCCTCTGTGTGGATGTGGAAGGGGGCCCTCGTGGCACCCTGGCCTCAGCCACTCAGCTCACCCTGTCCGTCCTCTGCCCTCCCAGAGGAGGCCCCAGCAGCCCTCTCTCGGGTGGAATGGGAACATCTTGGCCTTGGGGCCTCCAGGCACCCTGCCCTCCTCCCCCGCGCCCCCCCCTCCCCCCCCCCCCCCCTGCTTAGGGGGCACTCATTCATTTACTCCTGTGTCACTTCATTCTGTCGAGAGCCCCTTCTCTGGGCCAGGCCCTGCAGGGACCACGGCAGGGCCCAGAGCTTCAGAGGGAGACTCACTGGGCACGCGAGTGGGTCAGACTGGAGCGCCTGCCAAAGGGAGGAGGGGGGCTGTGGGTCTGCCAATCAAAGCCATGGGCTGGGACGTCTGGGCACATCCAGGCCACCTAGAGGGTGACAGGAGGGTTCCGTTCCCAGGGAACCCTCAGGCCACAGGGAGGTGCGAGAGGGACCGCGGGTGCAGACCTGAGTGGGGGGGGGGGGCTGGGGGAGTCCATGCTTGCCATGCGTGCCCCCGTCACGAACACGGACTCCACGTGCATAGGCTCGGTGCCACGTGTGGTCACCACGTGTAAACTGGTCCCTGCGCGGCTGCCCCACCAGAGGTCCCTCTGCCACACCCTTACCTGGGGCAGCTGTGCTCACGACCCACTGGAACCACCACCCCCCCCATGCTGGGCCACAGCCACCCCACCAGGAGCCAGGGAGCTGCCTGAGCTGAGACCGCCCACCCGTCCTGGCCGTGCCCCTGCCCAGCAGCCTCTGGGGGCAGCGTTATCCCAGGCCCCCCACCCCCACACAGAGTTTCATCCTCCGCATGTCTGCAGGGCACCTACACCCCAAACGCGCACACACACACACACAGCGCAGTTGCCCCCTGGTCCTCCAGCTGGCTGAGGGTTCCGGGGAAAACTCTAGGTCTGAGATGACTGAGCCCAGCCCCGGCCCCAGATCCCAGCTGCTGGCCCTCGGTGGGCCCCAGGTCTGCTCTGTACTGGGGGCCCCCCACTTCTGTCCGCGGCCTGCAGCCTCTCTCCATGGCCACTCGAGTCCTGCCTGTCGCAGCCGGTGCCGTCCGAGGGCCCCTGTCTGGTTTCCTATTTATAGCTGGCTCCGAGGGTGGCCTCTTCCCCAGCGTTCCCCCTTGAGGACGGGCACACACAGGCAGGCGTGCAGAGATCTGGGCGACAGAAACAGACACGTATGTGCGTGCAGACGTGGCCATGTGTGTAGGCAGATGCACAGACCTAGACACCCCTCCCCTCCCCACACACACACGCACACGCACACGCACACGGCCACACGTGCCCAGGAATACACACATGCTCACTCATGACCTGCACACATGGGCCCCGTGGATCTTGTCTGTCCTGGTCCCTTCACCCCATATCCTGGCCATGTGGCCTCGTGGGCTCTGACTCCAGCCACCCAGGGAGGAGTCGCCCTCAGCCACCACCGGCTTGGTTGCCCCTGACCCCGGGACTCCGCGGCCCTCCCCACCTGCCCTGGGCTCTGCTGCCTCTGTCCCAGCCCGCCTCCTCAGAGCCACCAGTGCGGGCCCAGACACCCTTCAGGAGAGAGGCCCTGTTCCTTGCCGCCCGGCTCCAAGAGCAGAGGCCCTCCCTAGGCTCGCCCAACCCCTGGGGATGGATGTGCCACAAAGCCCAGCCCAGCCCCGCCTCCGTTGGGACCGTCACCAGTTGCGCTGACTGGAGGCCGTGTGTTCAGGGCTCAGCCACTCAGGGGGTACCGGGTGCAGCCCTGGGCCAGGCCCACGCGGCAGCCCGGAAGGGCTCGGAGGCCTGCCTGCAGATGGGGGCAGGGGCCAGGGCTGTGTGACCCGCCTACCGGCCAGGACCTGGAGCCTGGGGCTGGTGGCCCCTCCTGGGTCTCAAGGAAGGTCAAACCACCCCTAGTCTGTGGCCATGCACGGGACCCTCTGGCCCAGGGTCTGGGGACTTGGGAGCGCTGTGGGCATTAGAAGGAAGCTAGCCTGTCCCCAGAGCCCGGTGGAGCCTGGGGTTCCTCCCCTCTAGCTGCCCCGGGAGGCTTTGAGCCAGCCGCGGAGGTGGGACAAGCTGGGTTGTCCCCAGCACTTGAGGGGACGGCGGGCGGACAGGGAAGGGCCCCCAGCCCCGCCTGCTGCTCTGGACCTGCTCTGTCACCTCCCTGGGCCTGGCTGCACGCTCAGCAATTACCGAGCCACAGAGTCCAGCCTCTCCTCTCCCGGCCCAGACCGGTGCCCACGGGGACACCTGCACCCCGCTGCCCCAGGAACGCTGGCCTCGAGAAATCTGTTGGCCATGACAGTGGGAGGAGGGCTCATTCATTCACACAAAACTATTGATTAGGCGCCTACTGTGTGCCTGTTCCAGGAGGCGGGAAGAGATTGGGAATTTGTCAGTCGGGAGCCTCCGATGCGGCCCATCCTGGAGGGCGGCAGCCAGCTGGGCCCCGGGGCAGAGGCCGCAGGGAGGCAGCCGAGGAAAGGGCGGGTGGCAGAGACCCAGCCCCAACCCGGCGGGAACAGGTGGAGGGACCCGGCGAGGGTGGTTAAGAAGAGAAGAACGGGCTGGACGCTGACTGGGGCCCAGAGGGGCGGCGGCGGCTCTGAGCAGGGAAGGGGCAGGGAGGGGGGCGTGTGAGCTGTAGGGGAGCAGCCTGGCTGGTGGAGGAGCAGGGCCGCGTCCCCTCCCCTCCGCTTAGAGAGGGTGCTTAGAGTCAGCGCTCCCTCAGGAGGGGTGCTGGCCCGGGCCCCAGGGTCCCAAGACACTTCCCTGAGGGACGGCTCCGGAGGGCTGGGGAGCGGGCAGGGCCAGAGGAGGGAGGCTGGACGCGGAGGTCAGGGAGAGGCTCAGTGTCCCCTCTGCTGGGACGGGCGAGGGCGGAGGTCCGCAGGGAGGTGCGAAGGGCTGGGAGCTTTTCACACCTGTCCGGAAAGACGGGACGAGGGGGCTGTGCACGGACGCCCATCCTGCGCGCACACGCACACGCGCGCTCGCGGCCCCTGCACCAGCGGAGCAGTGACGAGTAATTTGCTGTTGGCGGGCTCAGCGCCTGCCTAATTCGCAGTGACACCGCTCAGCTGCCGAGGGCTCCAGCTGTCACAGCCGATTAGCCTGCGGCGGCGGAGAGCCGACGGGGACCGGGGGCGGGGCCGGGGCAAGGGGCGGGCCTGGGAATCCCGGACCCGCCCGGCGTCCCCGGGCTCAGCCAGGCCTCCCGCCCCGCGGGGCGCACCTCACCGGTCCGCCCCCTCCCCTCCGCGCTCTCGGCTCCCTGTTCGCCCACCTCCCCCTTACTTCCTCCTCTTCCTCCCCCCTTCTCTCCCTCCTCCACCTCCTCCCGTGTGCACTGCTGCCGGATCCTGCTAAAATGCACATTCCCGGGGCCCCTGGGCGGGCCGAGAACCTGGATTTCTAGGGCGCTCAGACCCGAGCCTCAGAGGCCCCACGGCTGCAGTTTTCAGTTTTCTCTTGGGGGTTGGGGGGGACGGGATTTACGAGGAGGCGAGTTTCTGGGCGGCGGGGGAGGGGGCGTGGGCTTTCACGCTCAGCCCAGCAGCCCCAGACGCCCCCTCCGCCCGACCGCCCCGGGAGCCCAGAAGGCTGGGCCGGAGGGCGCGGAGGGAGGCCGGGGACCTTCCAGCCGCCCAGCGCGGCGCCCTCCTGCTGTCCCTCTGGGCCCTGGGGCTCCCCGAGCCTCGCCACCTCCTCCACGCGGGCCTCCCTGACTCTGGCGCCCTTTCCTGGCAACACCCTGGTTAGGTGCCCTGAGGCCCGCTGGGGTCAGCATTCCAGGGTCAAAGGCTCCCCGTCACTGGGCCGCCGCCTTCCCAGACAGACGCACCGGCCGCCCTGGGACTTGCTTCCGCCGCCCGTCCCACCCTGCCGGCCGTTCCCTTCGCAGCCCCCCCTGGGGGCAGGCTCCTCCCTCTCCAGCCCTGCGGCCACTTCGTCCTGGTCCCGGCTGGCCGGGGACTGGCTTCTCCGCCTCTCCTGTGGATCCTCCCCTTGCTGCCCTCCCTCCCACCGTGTCCCCCGAGAAAGACCAGAAGGGACACCGTGAGGCGTCCAGCACGCGCCAGGTGCCAGATCTGTGTGACCTGGTGGCCTCCTGGCGATAGGCCTGGGGGTGGCAATGACCGGTCTTACAGAGCAGGGCGAGGGTGCAGAGAAGCCCGGGACTGGCCTGAGGTCACTGGCGCGGGGTGGGGGTGGAGGGTGGCGCAGCTGGACTGGAGACCAGGGTTGGCCCCTTTTCGGCAGGGCACTGGCCCCAGGGGGCAGAACCCACCACTTCCAGAGACGGGAGGGGTTGTATTTATTTTTTATAAGTTTATTGATTTATTTTGAGAGAGACTGTGCAAGCAGGGGAGGGGCAGAGGGAGAATCCCAAGCAGGCTCCGCGCTGTCAGTGCAGAGCCCGACACGGGGCTCGATCTCACAGAAGCGTGAGATCACGACCTGAGCCAAGATCGGGAGTCGGATGCTCAACCGATGAGCCTCCCAGGCGCCGCAGGCGGGAGGGTTTTAACACAGCCGCCAGGGGCGCCCACACCACCCCCCCCCACCCCGCGTCTCCGGTGGGGGCCCCCGGGCCTTCCTTTTCAACCCCAACGGGCTGACGCCCCTGTGGCTCCCGAGTGCCCTCAAGCCCCAACCCTGGAGGGACCCGACCCTTGCCCTGGGCCCTAGCACTCTCTATTCCCGTCCCAGCCTTGCCCCTCCTTCCTGACCCCTGCATCCCGACTCCCCCCGCCCCCCAGCAGTGGAGACACCCTCCGGGTTCCACCGCCTGGGGCCGCCACACCACGAAAGCCTCCCCGCCCTCTGGGGCCCCCTTGGGAGGGGCCTGGGGGCGTGGCCAGAGGGCACCCCGGGGGGCGGGGCGGGGCGGGGGGGGGGGGGGGACGGGTGAGGGCCGGGCGGCCGCGGGGAGCCCTACCCTGCGCCCTCCAGCCGGTGCGGCCGGGGGTGGGGGCTCTGCCTTGCCGCGGTGGGCACGTGACTCTGCTGTCGCGAGCGGCGGAGGGTGTGAAGCGGTGGCGCTTCCAGATGTGTGTCTCCGTGTGTGAGACGTTGCGGGCCGTTACTCCGGGGTGGGGGGTGAGAGTGCCGTGCGCGCGGGGACAGCGCTGGCGGCACACGGGGGGCCGCTCTACTGGGGAGAGAGCCAGTCAGCAAATTAAATAAGCAACTGATGGAGTAACTGGGAGAGGGCCGCACGCGCTGGGGAAAGTAAAGCAGGGGAAGGAGGAGCGAGCAGGGAAAGGGGGAGGGGCGGGGGGAGAGCAGAAGGGGGGGGAGACGGGCGGGGAGCCCCCTCCCCCCCCCCCCCCCCCCCCGCAGGCGTCCCGGTGCCGGAAGTGCTTGGCCAGGCCTGAGTGGAGAGCAGGGAAGGGGCCGGGGAGAGGGCGCAGGGGAGGGCAGGTCACAGGGTCCAGTCGGGTGGGGACAGTGTACAGAACGATTGGCTGCGGCGCAGGGAGAAGCCAGCCTGGCAGCGAGGCCTCGATCTCTTCCTCCCTCACCTGCGCAGGGGCTTAGAGGAGCCCAAGCCCTCAGTTTCCACGGCTGCAGCATGGGGATGAGGGTAACGTCGGGCGGAGAGATTAAGTGGACTGTGGCGGTGTGCGTGGGTGGGGACGCGCTGTCACCTGAGGGCCTGGCCCTTCTCCTCCTTGTTCCTGCTGAGGACAGGTGCTCACGGGTCCCGAGCCACCGTCATCTCAGCCCTCTGGACTGTGGGGTGCCCTGCCTGGGTAAGAGCTGGGCGGAAGTTTGCCCCATTCCGGGCTCGGCCTCCTCATTTGTGGCCTGGGGGCGACAGAGAACCTGCCCCTCTGGGTGTCATGAGGTTAAATTTGGCCCCAGCGCCTCCCCCCCCACCCCTGCCTGGATGACCAGCCCCAGCCCTCATCCCACCAGCCTCAGAGGTCGTGAGAAAGCAGAGGCAGGAGGCGAGTCTGGGAGCCCCCGGGGGACACCCCATCAGCGCCCCAACACCCTGAGGCGCAGGGGATGGGGCGGTGAGCCAGGAGGGGACGCGGTGCCCCTTCCCTGGAGGGGAGCAGGGACTGCCCTCGCCTTGGAGGTAGGTGGGGCAGAGCGGGTGGGCGGATGCCAGGCCCTGGGCGCTGGTCAGGGCGGAGGGACGCCCCCCCCCCCCCCCCCCGGCCGGCTCCCTGGGTTCCTGCACCTGAGCTGCTGCCCCATCCACACCAAGGCCGCGGCATCCTGCCCGGCCAGAGTCAGGCCTGATCCCACTCCCACATCTGCCCCCTCACTGGTGCAGGGAGGGGGGCAAACTTCTCTGGGTTTAGTCGTGTCCCCTGTGAGAAAATGAGTTCCCCCCGCCCACCCCCTCATCCACAAAGGGTGTCGTGGGGGCAGATGAAAAAAGGCAAGTCCTTTGTCAGTCTGGGAAGGCTTCCTGGAAGAGGCGGCTCTGTATGGGGCAGGGTTTGTGGAGAGGTTGCCCCCTCATCCGTAGCCAGAGGCATCTTGGCCACATTTATGGAAGCCATCACGTTGCGGCGGGGGGGTGGGGTGGGGGGGCTGAACCTTGGGCTCCTGGTCCCGGCGAGAGGGAGCAGGGCAGGGGGCTGCACAGAAGGGGGAGTTCAGAGCTGTCCTGACCTCTGCTGCTCAAGTCACCTCCATCTGGGTCTGTCCCTGAGCTGCCCCCACACCAGGGGCTGTTCTCAGGGGACAGGCACTTCCTGCCAAGGTGGGGGGGGGGGAGCTGAATTAAGCTGAGTTCAGAGAGCCTGGGGCCTGGACAGGGTGCTTAAGCCACATCAAAATGATGATCCGGGAAAGCATGACTGTTAGTCCTGGGCAACCGGTCCACAATGGATGCCTCGGAGCCTACGGCCACAGGCCAGGCCGCTGCTGGGGTCGCAGCTGGAGCCCGGGGTCAGGACTGGCCACCTGGGGTGGCTGGCTGGCTGGACAGATGGACAGAAAACAGGACGGATGTGTGAAACGGGAAGACCCGAGGGAGGATGCTGCCTGGTTGGTGACGACAGCGGTGGGGTGGCTTGTGAGGGAGGCCGATGGGCGGTGACCGTGCGGGTGGACAGGAGGCCGTGAGCACCGCGCCTTCACACCTGTCCCCTGCCCTCCTGTCTTCGGCGCCCCCCTCAGTCTGGCACCCCTGGTTTTCAGGAGCCCGCGCCACTCCAGGGGAGCCGAGCCGTCCTCTCCCCTGCCAGGCTGGCTCCTCTCCACACCCTATCGTGCACCGACGTCACCGCGGCTCCTGACCACGCCCACTCCGCGCGTCCTCAGTGCCGCGTCCCGGGCCGAGGACAGGGCCGGACCCGGCTGGGACAGCTGTTGGGGGGGGCGGGGGGCAGAGGGCAGACTGCTGGAGACACGGCCCCTCGCCCCTGCCCCAGCTGTCTTTCCCACCCGCGCTGGCCGCTGCCTCCAGGAAGGCCCGGCCGCTCCCAGGGCCCGCGATACCCGCCCGCCCTCCCCGTCCTCGGCCTCGCCCGCCCCCTGGAGGCAACCGGAGCCACTGTCCCTCTGCGGCTGCCTCTCCTGAGACTGAAGTCTGGGTCTTACCTGAGGCCCCCGGGCGGGCCGGCAGAGAGCGGTGGGCCCCCCGCAGGGGACACAGTGCCCCCCTGAGCTGTTCTCTGCTCCAGGCCAGCGGAGGGGACCCCTCGTCCAGCAGGTTGGTCGCGGTCCCCTCTGCTCGCCCAGCCGGGCGCACCCACTGCCGTGTGTCCTTCCTGTCTGTCTCTGTCCCGCACGTCTCTGTTCCCTCTGGAGAGACGCCTGTGCCCCAAAGCCATGTCCAACAGAAGTCTGCGCTCCTGGGATTTGAAGGGGCGGGGGTGGTGTCTCTCCACCGATCCAGGACCCGCAAAGCTGAGATGTCCTCCCAGCCTGGGGCTTGATTCGGGGGCCGGGACGCTAGGGGTGAGGGCGGGTGGGGCTGGAGCAAGGGGCTGGGGTGGCCAGGTGGAGGGCAGTCAGCGCCTCCCCTAGCTGCGCAGGGCTGAGGCCTAATCCCAATCCCCGCCCCGGCCTCTGGGCCCGCAGGCAGCGGGAAGGGGTGAGGCCGTTGCAGGAGTGCCCCTGCCTCCCCAGAGCTTGTCCCCATTAAGGGGACAATGGGAGAATAAGCACGTTCCCTTCTCCGTGTCCCCTGCTGTCTGCTAATATCATACTGATGATAATTTCTCTTTAATGGGCTATTTGCGGTAATTATGATACACTGAGTGAGTAATTGTATCTGACTCCCAGCGCCCACCACTGGGGGCGGGCGGTGGTTCACAGCCTTTGGCCCTGTCCGTCCAGGTAGCTCTGCCCTCTGCCTGGGACCCCCCCCCCCCCCCCCCCCCCCCCATGACCCTCTGGTGCCCACGTCCTCCTCGGCCCCACCGTGTGGGCAGTGCGCGTCTCCTCCCCGAGCCTGACTCCGGTCTCTTAGCTTCCCAGAGCTTATGGGGCCTGCTGCCCTCTGACTCCTCCAAGGGCCTGTTGGGAGGGCTGGGGGGAGGGGGGACCCTGTCTCTTCCGCGCCATGAGCTCCACAGGCGGGAACTTCCCAGCTCGGCTCTGGCCGCATCTGGGCAGAGGCGCGCGGCGCGGGAGCCTTGGGCGGGTGCCCGGGGCCTTCTCCAACTTCCCGCGTTAGGGAATGGCCGCCAGCCCCTCAGACCCACGGGGAGGCCCTCTGGCCCCACCAGCCCCCACCTCTTCTCCGCGCCCCAGGAGAGCCCCTCTCTCTTTCCTCCCCCCATTCTTGGCCCTCTAGCTCCCTATCATCTACCAGGCCAGGGCCCAGCTGGACAGAGGACGGTGGGGTCCCCAACAGTGACTGGACCCTACTGCGTGCCTGGGACGTGCCAGCCCCAGGAAAGGTCAGAGGTCAGATAGAGCTCTGCCCTAAGGCTCCCCGTGCAGATGGTGAGGTCGGGCCCAGGTCTCAGGAGACACAAGAGCCCCAGAGCCCCCCTAAGTCTCTGACGAGGGTCCCCCGCCCCCACCAAACCTCCTTCCAGGCTCTGTGCCCGGCACTGTGTTCGGAGTTCAGCAAGAGCACTTAATGGGCTGAGCGGCGTGGCCAGATGGGCCAGGGGGTGCGCCGGGGGGGGGGACCCTGGGACGGGGGCTACGGGCCCCAGGCCCCAGGAGAAAAGGATGGGGTACAGGTGTGGCCTCCACTCGGGGGGAATCCAGGCCATGCACCCAACCTGTCTGGGGCCGCTTTGGGTAACCGCGGTCTGTGGGCAAGGCGGGTACAGGTGCAAACTCGAAGGCTAGATGTGCGCAGTGGGGAGGGCTCAACCCCTGAGACCCGGGAGAAGTGGGCCGAGAAGGTAGGAGCCCCCCCACCCCCGGGGCCGAGGGTCTCCTGCCTCCCTTACTCCTCGACTTACCCCCCCCCGCCGAATGCCAATGGCCAGGGTCTCCCCGTATGTCTTTTCTGGTCAATAAACCTCAGCCCCTGGGGGGCCTGGGGGTGTAGGCTGATGGTGCTGCCCCACCCCCACCGATGCACTCTGTCATAATTAAGCACGTGCAGTCTAATTAATTGAGTGGTCAGGATGCTAATTAGCAGCTTGATTGAGACTGGAGGAGGGTGAAGGGCAACCTTGGCAGTGAGCACTCTTCCCCTGCCGGGGTCTGCTCTCCCGGCCCCCCTGCCCTCAGCCCCTCTCCCCCTTCCTCTCACTCCTCCCCAACCCACTCCTGGCCTCTCGCCCTTCCCTCTCTGGGTCCTCCCCCAATCCCCTTCCTGGCCTTCTCCCCATCTCCCAGCCCGGCCTCCACCTGGAGGCCCTGATCCTCAAGCCAGACCTGTACGCCTGTCCTGATGACCCTGCTCCCCTCTGTGCCCTGGCCCTGGCGCCATGACCCCCCTTGTCCCTCTCTGACCACCTCAGACAGATAGGCCCTCGGCCGCTGTGTCCCCTGCTCAGCATCCGTCCCCAGAGGACAGCCAGTGTGACTTGGGCTGGTCCAGGGACAGCCCAGCCCCTCAGACAGCCTTCTCAGGTAAGGTTGCGTCCCAGAGCCTGTGGCCACCAGCCCCGGCTGACCATGGCTCCCAGCCTTAAGGACGGGGCACTCATGCCTCAGGGCAGGGTTCTCGCCCCTATCCAGGGTCCCCGCCCATCTGTCACCACCCAGGCTCCTCCGGGCTGTGGCTCTCCCTCAGGCGGCTCCATGTAACCACAGACCGTGGGGGGTCTGGACACAGTGGCCCGAGGGGAAGGTGACCATGGCCAGGCCCTCGTGCCACCTGAGCCAGCCTCCTTTGAGTGGCTCCTCCCGCACAGGCTCACCGGGTGAGTAGAGCCCTGGGAGCCAGCAGGGAAGCTGATGAGTGAGGGGAGAAGGGAAGGCTGAGGCTAGGAGGGGAACTGACTGTAGGGGGGGGGGGGTCTGTCCCAGAGACCTTGGCCATCCTTGTCCAGCCCTAGGCCTGCCCCACCCCTCCCGGATGAGAGGATCCTTCCCTTCCTTTCCCTGAAAGAGCCAATGTGCAGGAGAGGAGGGGGAGCTCTGCCCTAAGATAGCCACGCTCCCTCTGAACCTCAGTTTCCTCATCCGTGAAGTGGGTGGCAGTGACAGGCCTCCCTCCCAGGGACGGTAGAGCTGGCATGGGGTCAGGCCCCTCAGGTTTCTGCTGATGGCCTGAGTTTGCTATGCTGGCGGCAGTGGGGATGGAGACGGGGGTGGGGAGCCTGCAAGCAGCCCAGAGCAGGGGTCTCCCAGGGTGAGGAAGGCCAGCCCCTCCGGGTCAGCTGCTTTGCCTGAGGTGCGCCTGGGGCGTGGGGAGGGGCAGTGGGGGGGCTCCAGAGGTCACGGGTTGCAAATGGGAGAGGAAAGGTCCTTGGGCACCAACCCCAGGAGTCAGGTAGTGTGGGGCGGGCCAAACGCAGGGGCACCGGTGGCGGCGGTGGGGGGGGCGGGGAGGGGGCGGCTGGTGCTTGAACCTGACCCGGAAGGCCCCAGAGCGCCCACTTCTGGGGAAGGGGAGCCAGGTGGCTGTTCTTTCTGGGCTCCACGTGGGGGTCAAGATAGCGCGCCTCTCTGCTACCCCGGTCCCCCCACCCCAGTCTCTCCCCCATTCCCTGCCTTGGTCCTGGTCCTGGGGGCGTCACCCAGAACCGACAGGGGCTCCGCAATCTCGTCCAGTGGTGGCGACCGCGGACTTGGGGAGGGGGTGAGGACGCCCCCAGGTCCCGGCCCCGTAGCTTGGCGCGGCTCCACGGCCGACAGATGGCGCGGGCGGGGTGGGGATGGATAGGTGGGGGGTGGGGGGCGTCAGATGGCGCGGCCCCGGGCGGACCCCCCCCGCCCCCGCCCGCCGCCGAGGAAGCGCGCTGGGGCCCTGGGCTCTGCGCATCTGGAGGGGCCGCGTGCCCGCTGCGCCGCGCGGGTGGCAAGGGAGGTGACACGCCGAGCTGCCACCGCCGGTGCCCGGGGCTGTCCCGACATGCGCGGGCGGGGCGAGGTGGGAACCGCGCGGGCGGGCGCAGCTGTCTCCCGGCATCTGCGCCGAGACGGGGGCCGGAGCCCAGAGCGCATGCGCAGCGAGGGCTCCCGGGGCAGGCGGGGACTAGCGCCAGCGCGCCCCCCCCCCCCGCCCCCCGCCCCGACCCCCCCATCCCCGCCGCCACACGGTTCTGGCGTCCCCACCCCCACCGGCCGCACGGCTCCTCCCCACTGGCCTCCCCCTCCCCCACCGCCCCCCTTCCCGGCAGCACTGCTTGCCCGCCCCCCCCCCCCAGCTCCACCTGCCCAGGGTGCCCCTCAGGCCCAGGTGAGCTGGCCAAGCCAGGACGGTGGGGGGTGATGTCAGGATTTGCGCTAATGTACAGGAAACCCAGAGGGGGAGCTAGAACATGGGGAGTCTTGGGGATAAATCATACAAAACGCAGATACAAAGAGGTGACGGGCGTCAGGTTTTTACCAGAGAGATAGGAGCGTGCTTGCCCTGCCCCATGAGGACCCCTCTCTGCGGCTGTAGCTTCCGGTGGCCCAGCTGACCCAAGGGCCACCCTATCACCCTTGTCTCCATGTCAGAAGTAGAAAACACGCCTGTTCCCCTGGGGGCCTGTTCCCACCAAGACTCCTACACCAAGGACCCTACTGGAAGGTCAACCCATAGAGAAACTTGGGGTGTTCGTGAGCTGCCTGGTCCCAAGGGGAGGGCACAGATCACAGTGCACGGGCAAGGTGGGCTCCAGAGGGTCCCATGGAAGCTTCCAGAAGGTCCAGCTTAGCGCAGCAGGAAGTTACTGCGGGGAAGGGCTCCTGGAGAAGGGCGGGCAGGGCAGCTCGGTGGCCGTTCTCGGGGCAGGAAGGAGAGGGGCCTGTCTGACTTGCTCACCAGGCCCACCCTCTGCGCGGGACCCACGCCTGAACCAGGTGGCCCTGTGAGAGGAGCCACTCATTCCGTGAGGGGGCCAGCGCCCAGATTCGTCCCAGTGGGGCAGGGTGCTCTCTCTCCGGCTCAGGGCATGGGTGCCGGGCGCTCACTCCAGGCCAGCCACACCCAGCACGTCGGGAGGTGGGGGTCTCACGGTGAGGGGGGAGCGGGTGCGGGACGCGCAAGCAGCAAGCACGTGACTGCGGGGACATCCGCGGGGTGAGGGTGGGGCCCCAGAGCAGTGGCCCAGGGGAAGCAGCCCCCCACCTCTCTGAGCGAGGCACTCATCTGCGAGCACCTGTAAGGTCCCCCGGTCTGGGGGGGGTGGGGGGGGGGCTGGAGACCAACGAGGAAGCGGCAGGCAGGGCAGAGCTCCGGGCTGGGGCTTCCCTGACCCCAGAGTCGGCCTCCTCTCCTCCCCGGTGGTGGCCTCCCTGAAGGAGCCCGGGGTGGGGGCGGGAGGTGCGTGAGGGGTCACTGTGGAGAGGGGACCCCGGGCAGAGTGCTCTCCCTGCTCGGTCCCGCCGGGGAGGCCGGGTCAGCCTCCTGGGGCCCCAGGCCGAGTGGACCCCCTCACCGTCCCGGCTGCAGCGGGTGGGCCCCGTGCCGGGTGCCGTGGGCAAGGTGAAGGGGCGCAGGGGTGAGGGTACCGCGCGCCAGGGCCTTGGGGGTGGGGGTGGGGGTCCCCAGAGGGGTGGCGTGCTGCCAGGCCCTGGAGGAGATGTTGGCAGTGGGTTTGGGGAGAGCACCCCAGCTGGTGGGGCCCGAGGGGAGCAGGCATGTGGGTGCTGTGGGCACTGGGGTCAGGCTGCGGAGCGTCTCGGGCGCCTCGGGGCCTCATCCTGTGTCTTCTCCTGAGCAGAGCGTCCCGTGGCCCTTGGCTGCCATGGGGACACCTCAGCCAAGTCTCCCGGGAAGGGAGGCCAGCTCGGAATGATCTGAATGCTTGGGGTCGGGGTGCAGTGTGGCCGATGGGGGACGTGCCTGGAGGCAAGTGGCTGGGGTGGGGGCTGATTGCTGTGGAAGGGGGCGCCTAGAAGGGCTCTGGACCGTGACCTTCTTTTAAAAGCCACTTGCGCCGCTACGTTTTTATGAAAACAAATAGAATTTAATTCCAAACTGCATTTACTTTGTTTTCTCAAAGCAATGAAATTCAGCTCAATATGTTTTCCCAATCAAATCCGTTTGACCACAGTGGAATATATTCATCACAGATAACACATTCTGGTGGGGGAGGGTGAGTAGGGGGTTCAGCTGAGAAGGGGTGTGGGAGGGAGGCCAAGGCTGCAACTGGGACTTCTGACTGTAGGTTCCCGCCCTCCCAGGTGGCCCGGTTCTGGAGGGGCGGTGGCCACGTGGTTAGTGGGTGGCTTCTGCGACAGCCTTCTTCAGCACTCCCCACGGCAGTGTCCACCCTGCTCCAGGACAGTCCCAGCCGCACACTCCGGGCCCTGCCCTGGGGAGCCCAAGGCCCAGTACGTGGTCTGAGAATGTGCATTTTTCAAACACCCCAGAGGCCCTACGACTACTCCCTTGGGGACACCTGGCATCAGGCCAGGCACACAGGAGGCCAGTCGTCGGGGTGGAGGTGGGAAGGGGCCGGAATGGGAAGGGGTGGTGGTCTTGCTGGGAGTGGGCATCCGGGGATGAGGGGGCGTTCCCAAGCAAGGGCGCTAGGTGCAGCGGTGGGATGATCCAGTGGCCGGGGCCTGCCCAGAATCTGCCTCCCGGGGGGTGGAGAGGGGTGGCAGAGACAAGGCTGAGCACGTGGCTAAGTCACAAGGGCCTCGGGAAGGGGGAAGGACAGTGGCCAAGAGGAAGGGCTTCCTGGGGAGGTGGCCTCTGAAATGGCCTCACAGGTGACCCACAGCCAAGGCAGAGAAAGCGGAGGCCAGCCAGGGGACGGAGAGGGCAGAGCCCCGGCCGGGTGACCACAGAGCAGGGCCCCCCCACCATGCTTTCTGACCTCGCCTGTGGCCGCCTCGCCTTTCCTCCCTGCGGAGGGAACTGGAGCTTCGGGGTTGGATTTCAAGCCACTGTGCTGGCCGTGAGGAATGCGGCTGGCCAAGATTGGAAGGTGACCTCAGCCCAGGGTGGGGGGCACCCCCAGAGCCTCTTGCCCGCCCTAGCCTCCCCGCTGTGAGCCCAACCACTGGGATTCCCAGCCCCAGCCCTGCCTGGGGACCTAGCTGGTGGCCCATCTATGCCCCGGCCCCCCTCAGCCACCAAGCCAGGGACCCCCCCCCCCCCCACAGCATGTGGCCAAGGCCACTGCGCTGAGGCTGCAGGGCAAGCGTGGGGAGGACAGCTTGGGGGTAGGAATGGCCTCCTCCACATGGAGAGGTGGGGGCCTCCCCAGTGGGCTCACAGCTGGTCCCCCAGACAACTGAGGAGGGGCCAGGCCCACCAGGCTCTGCTGAGGCCACACATCGGCAGGAAACTTTCTGACCTGAGGACTAAGAGAAGATCCTAAAAGCCCTAGGGGTGGGGACGGGCCACACAGGAAGAAGGGAACGACAAAGGGAGGCACCAGAAGACAGCAGAGTGGCCCCCACGGCCAATTTGCAACCAGAATTCTGGGAAATAACATTTTAATGCATGCAAAGTCCCCAAAGTTCTGCCTGCCTTGTGTCTTTTCTGAGGAAGTATGCATTCTTTGTTTTTTTTTTTTTTTTTAAGTTTTATTTATTTATTTGGGGGGGGGGGGCAGGGGCACAGGGAGGTAGGGAGGGAATCCCAAGCAGGCTCCACGATGCCAGTGCAGAGCCCCATGTGGGGCTTGAACTCACAAACCGTGAGATTGTGACCTGAGCGGGAATCAAAGCCGACGCTTGATCAACTGAGCCACCCAGACGCCCCTGAGGAAGTGTGCAGTCGTTTAATTCTGTCTCTATCAGAAGAAACAACGTGATGGTGTGGGGGTGGGGCCATCCCCTCCCAGTGGAAGGGAAGCGGGGTCTCTGAGGGGCCAGGATCCACTTACCCCAAAGGGACCCAACCCTCCTGCCAATGCCCAAGTCAAGTCACAGGTGGGGAAACAGGCGGGTTTAAGGCCTGGGGGGCAGGGCTGGCTCTGCCCCTCCCTTGTGTCTCTGTCTCTGTCTCTGTCTCTCCCTCCATCTCCCCCACCTGGGCCCTGCTCCCCAGACAGGCCAGTTGCTCATTCCTGGCCGCAGGAGGGTCTGACTCAGGTGCGGTGCCTTCCTCAGCATAGGGGTCCCCGGCCCACCGTTCGCCCACCCTGCCGACAAATGAGCCCGCTGGCTGGCCCCGTCTGCCCCAGGTCCTTGGCCTGCCACCGGGTAGCCCCTGGGTAGCTGGGGGAGGGGCTGGAAGGGCTCGAGGGGGTGGGCCCAAAGGTACAGCCCAGGAGGCCCTCCCGGCAGAAGCAGCTCCCCATCAACCCCGTCACCCCATCTCGGGCCAGTTCCTGGGCTTTGATGTGCTCGGACCGCACCCCCAGCCGGCGGATCCCCTCTCCTACACCCACTTGATCTCCCTTCAAAAGACCTAGGGACTCACCTTCCCCCCCCTTGCCCTGGCCCGCGTGCCCCGGCCACCTGCGGGTCCACACAGCCTCCTCGCGGGCCCCTCCCTGGCCCCCCGAACCAGCGTTCACCCCCAGCAGCACAAGTCGCAGGGCACTTAGCCCACAACACGCCCGGTGCGTCTCGCTCGGGCTCCGCTGGTGATGATCCTGCTTTGGGACCCTTCCACTTGCCCAGAATGTCCTTCCTTCCCTGTCCGTAACCCTGGATGGGTTTCCACAGACCCGGAAATCCCACGTCTGACCGCCTGGGGCCAGGATGAGCCTGGCCTGTGGGGGACTCAGCCCTCAGGGCCCAGCTGTGGCGCCGGCCTGGAGGCCCCAGTATCCCGGAGGCCCGCACTCACCCCTGTCTCCGCAGGACCTCACACGCCTCTTCAGCCTGTCACTCAGGCTGATGCTCTCTGCCCCCTGGGTCCTCTGCCCCTCCAGGCCCGCAGGCGGTGGGGGACGGGCGCTGTCTCTGCAGGGGTGAGGCCCTCCTCAGTCCTCCTGCCCCTGTCGCCCTACGCACGGTTCTGGTTCCAGCCTCCCCGGGGCTGAGTGGACGCCCGGTGAGCTTCAGGTCCCGTACCTCCCAGGCCCCCCACCTTCTTGAACCTCCTGTGCCTGACTCAGACCCCCGGCCTGTGGTCAGTGTCACCCCCAGCCGTGAGGGAGGGTGCGGCTGCTTAGGGGGCCCCAGTGGCGGTGGGGTGCGGGGTCGAAACCCAGCTGTCCCCTCTCGTGCCGTTCCCACAGCCTCTCCTGGGTGACCCCAGCCCCCAGCAGACTGGCAGGCCCAAGGTCAGCGGTCTCCTTATCGACGGCATCCCTCTACCCCGGGGCTGGCGGAGGACGGAGGGAGGTACTCGGCTCAATAAGGCCCATCTTGTGAGACAATAAATTTGGCCATTGACCCGGCAAGCAGACATCGATAAACGAATGGTTAATATAAACATTGTCCTTCTCAAATTAATCCGGGCTGCAGGGGCGGGGCGCAGGGCAAGGGGAGGCTGAACTAAGAGGAGAGGGCAGAGCTGGAACCGGTCTCTGCAGGCCTGTCTCTGCGGACACAGGACTGCCTCCTCCCCGGCAGGGTCCTGGCTGGTGCTGGTCCACCGCCCTGAGGTCAGCCAGATTTAGCAAATAAGAACCCAAGAGGCCTACTTACGTTTAGATTTCAGACCAACGAAAAGATCTCTTTACTACAGGGATCTCGCGTGCTCCATCTGGGAGATACACGAAAAACTCCTCGCTGCCTGTGTAAGATGCCTGGGTGACCTGCGCTTTATCTGGAGACTCTGGCATGACTGCAGAGCCCGACAGGGTCCGCGCGGCCCCCGCCCCCGCGGGCCTGGTCCCCAAGCAAAGACCAGCAGTGCGCGAGTGCTGGGGGCGGGGCCAGGGCGCGGGCGTCCCATAAACGCAGGTAACTGTGGTCTAGCACCTGGGACCTGTCTCCCGTCCACAACCCTCCCCTGCGTGGCCCGGCTTCCCCACCCAGCACGAGGACCGCTTCGCTTCCCGGGGTGGCGAGTGGGCCCCTCTGTGGTGGGGCCTCCGTGTCTCTGGGCCTCGCCCCTCCCCCCCGGGGCTGGAGTTCCTGGGCACCACCCAGCAAGAGCCCTATAAATAAATAAACTGTGTCATATAAATAAACCGCAGCCTGTAGTCTTGACCAGACCATCTCTTGTGCCCAGGGCTTGCCCACAGCCTCCGGGAAGAGTCAGAGAGCTGGCAGCCACTTTCCCTGGCCCCTTCTCCCTGGCCGGCACCCCACAGTCAGCAGTGGCTCAGCCCCCTGAGGCCAGTGGCCACACCCTGTCCCAGGCTTCAGGGGCCCGGCTGGCGTCTCGTGCCTTCTAGCCGGTTACTGGGCAAACTGAGGCTCAGAGCCCCCAGCGGGGTCAGTCCCCTTCCGGTGGGTGGGCCATGAGGGCTTGAGGTCACCAACCAGCCTGACCCTGGCTCCCCATGGCCCAGGCACCTGCTCTGGCCGCCAGCAGGGAAGCCGCCTCCTTTCAGCATGTTTTCTGGGTCCTAAATGACATCCTTCTCCAGCCAACAGTCCTCTAGAGGGGCCATGGCAGGGGGGGGGGGGGACGACTGCCCTCAGAAGCCCCCCCGCCCAGACCAAGGTGGGGGAGCCTGCAGGCCCCAGGGTCGGTGATTGATGGGGACCTGGGGGGGCACAGCCCCGCCCTGAGCTGGGCAGATGGAGGGGCAGCTGTCAGCACCTAATAGGCCCTTGACAAATAGGATGGGGGCCTGCTGAGGGAGTTTCCGAGCCGTCCCTGCCCCCCACCTCAGCAGCACCCGAGGGCAGGGCACTTCCAGCCTGGCAAGAAGGGGTCATCCGGGGGTCTGACTGGACAGGGCATCGGGGGGTCTGCGCCCCCCTCCCTAGTTCTGAGATGGGTTGTGGTGGTCCTGAGGGGGAGGGAGGAGGCTGGGAGAAGAGGGCTGAGGCGCCCCCCACCCCCCCTGCCCCCTCACAGGGGGACGCTGAGCTCAGCGCGGGCTGACCTAGGGCTTTGGGGACCATTAAAGACGCTCCGGGCTGCTGGCGGCCTGGAGACATCAATTTGCTGCTGCTGCCCTGTACTTCCCACCGAGGATCCCCCTCCCCCGCCCGCACCTCCTCCACCTGACCCTCCACTCCTGGGGTCGCCCTAACTGCCCCACCCCTCCCTGGGTGAGGCCCACCACTCTGACATCGCGGGCCTGGGCAGGATACCCACCCCTGGGGGACAGGCCGCCAAGTGGAAGGTGGCAGCCACAGGACAGGGACAGACAGAGGTGGGGGATGTGTGTGCTGGGGGGCGGCGCTGGGGAGGGATCCGGGAGGTTGGCGTGGCACAGTCTGGGAGGGTGGAAAAGTTCTGGAGCTGGACGGTGACGAAGGTCGTGGGACAGTGGGAAGGCACGTGCGGCCACTGAGCTGTGCACTTAAAAATGGTGAAGACGAGGGGCGCCTGGGTGGCTCAGTCAGTTAGGCGTCTGACCGCGGCTCAGGTCATGATCTCGCAGTTTGTGAATTCGAGCCCCTCGGCGGGCTCTGTGCCGGCAGCTCGGAGCCTGGAGCCTGCTTCGGATTCTGGGTCTCTCTGTCTCTGCCCCTCCCCTGCTCATGCTCTGTCTCTCAATAATAAATAAATGCTAAAAAAAACGAAGACGGTGAATTGTATGTCTATTTTATGAAATAAAGATTTGTTAAAAATCTAACCGTGCTGTCTCACCCCCACAAGGCCATCCCGGCCCCTGAGGAGACTGGACTGAGGGAGGCTCTGTCCTGCAGTCCCCCACCCCCACCCCCACCTCCTTCCAGGGCTCTGGTGGCTGGTGGCAGTGCCCGAGGGGTCCCGGGAGGCGGCAGAGGGTCCGGCAGGAGGGGTGCTGCCTTGCTGACTCGGCTCAGAGATCCCGGGCTCGGTGTTAGCAAAACGCAGGCCGACTTTTAGCTGGTTTATTGGACTTCTTGGCTCTGCAGGGAACGCACCCCCCACAGGCCGGGACCCAGCCACGAGGGGGCTCTGACCACGTCCGCCCGCCCAGCGCATGGGGTACAGGGTATTGGGGGCCCTCAGGCCTGGGGAGGGGGCCTCGGCAGAGGGTGTGAAGCAGAGCCCGAGGAGAAATTCTGTCTCAGGCCGGCCGCCCCGAGGCAGCGGCCCCCTGTCCCGACAGCGGGACCGATCGGAGCCCAGCGGGCGCCTGGCCCGCCTGCTCGGGGAGGAGGCTGCCCGCCCACAGGGGATCGGAGCCCAGGGCCCTCGGCCACCGCTGCCCGGCGCCTCCTCCAACGTGCAGAAACCGCTTGTTCTCCCGGGCAGAAGTCCCGCGTTCCGGGATAATTTTTGATTTTCCTCTTCAGGAATATTCATAAACACCAGTTCCAAGAACAGGTAAACCCGTCTCCACGCCACATCAGTCATGTGGGGACAGCTGCACGCAGCCCCCACACAGTCTCCTTTCTGCGCTGTCCCAGCTCTGGAGGTCACCCGTGGCAGGGACGTGGTGGCAGAGACTGGGCCTGCCCTTGGGGGCCCCCGGTCAAACCCCAACAGATTGCCCGAAACAGGCTCAGAGGTTAGTGTCTAAGTCCACCACGCCCTGCCCAAATGCTGTGTGACCCTGGACAAGCCTCTGAACCTCTCTGGGCACTAAAACAGAAGCCCCCGCCCACCCGCGCAGACCCGGGAGGCCGTGTCGAGGTCCCAGGACGCCTCCCGGCGGCCCCTTCAACCCACAACGCGCACCGGGGCCTCTGGCCTGCCCACGCCCCCTGTGGCCCCGTGAGCTGGCGCTCCCCTCTCCCCACACCGGGCTGCCTTAAGCTTCGTCATTCAGCCTAGAGAGAGTCTTCATGCTTTCAGACCGTCTGCAGCGCCACTTTCCAGGCAGAGCGGGGCCTCCCTTTGGGTGATTCCGTCCTGGTGCCTGTACAGCGAGCACCTCGTGCTATACTGGCCCCCGTGCAGCTCCCGTCTGCCCCCCCCCCCCCCCGCCGCCCACCCCCATCAGAGCAGGCTGCTTGCTGAAGCCCAGGCTCTCCCGAGGGGCCAGCAAACCCATCCCGAAACGTTAGCTCGTTTATTACGTATCCATATCTGTTGGACTGAACAGTAGGTCACGTACGTTCAAAAACACACGAGCCCAGACACTGGGGTGCCTGTGAGCCCGGCTGTTCTGCGCCGTCCCCACGCCTCTGCTTTGGAGTGGCCAGGACTATCCCCAGGCAAGACCAAAAGGTCAGCTGTGTTCAGGGCTTGGAGCAGAAACGGGGGCTTCTCGGTCAGGGATGCCGCCCCCCCACATCCTGGGAGGTGCCTGAGAGGCCCCCCGGGGAGTCAGGCCAGGTGGGAGAGGCGTGGAGCAGGGAGGGGGCTCCTGGGCGCCGCCTCCCCCTTCCTCGCCCAGAGCCCGGATTTGTGACCCGTGAATGAGAAACCGGAGGGATGATGGGGGCTGTTGAGGGCGGAGGGCGCTGAGGGCCAGAGGGGACCAGAGGCAGGGGTGGAGGTCCTGGTTGGGCGTACCCGAATGCCCGCCCCCCACAGCCCTGACTCACGGCTCCACTGCCCTGGCCCTTGGCCCGCCGGTGGGCCTGTGGGAAGGCCTGGCGCTAGACAGCTCTGGCCGCAGCGGCCCCCTCACCCGGGCAGTGCCAGGCTGGCCAGTCGCTTCTCAGGAGGCCCCTGTCATGTAGGCAGAGGGCCCACCTGCCCGGCCAGGACTGCCCGTGGGAAGTGGGAGAGGTTGTGGGCACGCTGAGGGGGGACCTCCATCCCCCTTTCTTGGGGACCGTGGGCACCAGACCCTCTGACCAGGCAGGGCCGTTTGGCTTCTACGTGGACGGTCCTGTCCACAGGGGAGCTCACTCCTCCGTGCCCCCACGTTATCTGGGACAGCCTTGCCGGTCAGAAAGCTCTCCAAGCCGAGAGTGACGAGGGTGACCGGCCTAGGACTTCCTCCCGGGGCCCTGGAAGCATGCTGAGGCCAGGTCAGTCCCTTCCAGCTCACAGGGGAGGCCTCCGAGGTCAGAGGTCAGCTGTCCCAAAGGGAATACAGGAGTCCTGGGAGCGAGGCCTGTTGGAGGCCCCAGGTAGCCTTGGGGGGCTACCCTGTGGGGCCTTGGAGGCCCCCTGGGAGATGGTGGGGTGGTGAGGCCGGGGAGCCTCCAGCTGCCCGCTGGCTCTGCTCTCGGGCTTGTGCCCCCTCGTGGCTGCAGGGCCCAGCCATTGTCCTGCCGAGGCTCCCTGGGGGGCTGAGGACAGCACGCAGGATGATCCGCTATTGATGAGGCGGGGACAGGATGGGGCAGGCTGGCCTGGGTCAGCAGATCCGCCCCGGGCTCAGGATGTGCCTGGCCATTGATCTGATGGACGCTGGCCTGTCTGGGACCTGAGGGAAGTGGGGGGCCGCCTGCGCAGCATCGTCGGGGGGTGAGTGCAAATGTGGAGATGAACGCCCCTCCCTGCCCCCACTGAGTTCTTCTGGGTCCACCCTGAGCCCTAGGGGGTCCCTGATGCACAGTCCTAGGGTGCTCCTGGAGCACTGTCTCTGCTGGGAGGGGGACCCTCACCCCAGGCAAGGGACGGGGCTATGACCCCCCGCACCTTAACGGGCACACTGGTGGCCTATTCTGAGGGGCTCCCTGACCTGAAAGGGCTGAGTCGCTTCTGCACGGGGCCGAGGGCACCCGAGACTGTCTCCGGTATGAGAAAGTACAGGGAAGCAGCAGAGACAGACGCCCCCAGGGCAGCCTGAGGGGAAGGTGGCACCCAGGAGACAAAGCGACAGGCCAGGAGGGGGAGGAGCAGGGGCAGGGAAGGAGGACAGACCCAGAGACAGAGAAAGGGTAGGGCTGTGGCCTGGGCCCCCACAGCTCCTGGGTGCCCCTCAGAGGTGGCACCAGGCTCAGGTCACCTTGGGCTGGCCCCCACCCGGGCCCCCTCTCGGCCTGTCCGCCCTCTGCCAGCCTGAGTGATTCATGGTTGGCGCGTGTCAGTCACTGGATTGATTATCGGAGGCAGGTTCACTTGGTGGGGTCTGGGAGCCTCTGGAGCCAGGCGGCCAGGCCACCCGGAAAACCGCAGACAGGGCCTCGGCCCCCTGCCCACACCCACCCTCCCGCCCCAACCTTTGCCGCTAATGAATTGGGATTTGGTCCACAAAACCACAGCCCGCCACACCAGAGACTGTCTGGCTCCAGCAGGGCTGGGAGAGCGGTGGGCAGGGCAGCAGGAGCCCTGGGCCAGAGCCCCCTGAGCGGACTCCCCCACTGGCCAGGGCCCTGCAGGGCTGGGGAGCTGGGCGGCCCGCCGTCCCGTGTGACTCCTCACGGCCACCAGGTGGGAGAAGCCCCGAGTGAGCCCCCCTCCCGGCTCCTCCTCCTGCAGGGAACCCTGCCGGCAGGTGAGGTGGGGGGCCTGTGTGCCTCCTGCAGCTGCCACAGCCTCCCAGACCGGGATCTGCCCCCACCCCTAACACGGTCCCCCCACCCACACCCCCAGGCTACCACCGCACCTGCTCCAAACCCACCCCTTCGCTGTGGCCCCACCCTGCTTCTCTCCGGCCGGACTCCTGCCCTTCCCGAAGGGCCTTGCCTCTCACCTGCCAGCCCTCGAAGCCCACCCACTGCCAGGGGCCAGCGGCCGGGACTGGGCCTCATTTGGGCGGCTGGTTCCCGGTAGGGCAGGCCCAGGAGAATCAGATGAATGAATGAATGAATGGACGAAAGAACGAATGAGCGAGGTGAGAAGAGACCCAGGAACAATCGGAGAGCAGCCCCCAAGGAGCTTCAGGGAAGAGACTCCTTGTAAATTTCCAGACTGGCGGGAGCGGGAGAGCCCAGGCCGTGTGGCTGGGGTCGGAGCAAGGTGCCCCCAGGAGAGGGACCCAGGCGAGGGGGCCGCCCCGCCGGGCCCTGGGCTTCCCTGGGGGTCCTGCCCGCCTGAGCCCAGGCCCGAGGGAGGTGGGTGACCTGGGACAGGAGGGGAGCTGGCCTCGCCTCCCTGGGAGGGGGAGGGCCGCTGAGGGATCTGCTGTCAGGCCAGCGGTTTTAAGGCAGGATTCCAGCAGAAAAAGAGAGATTTGCCAATTTAATGGAAAATCGATCCAGCCTCTGGCCGGTGCAGGCCCTGCGTCAGGCACAGAGGGTCGCAGCAGCTCACTCTGGGGCCTGGCCCCTTCCTCTTGGTGAGGAAGGAGTCCTCTCCACAGCGCCTGAGTCTGGGGTCAGCTGGGACCTGCCTGCTGTCCCAGCCTCCGGTCCCTGTGGCGTCCACGAGGTGACAGAGCCCTGGACCTGCCCGCCCCCACGAGGCTGTGTGTGAGCTACTGGGGCATGGGGCCTCCGGCACAGACCTTCCCAGGGTCCTACGGCCCAGCTGTGTCATGGGAGGAACAGAGGCCTTCCTGCCTCTGCAGGGAGCCCGTCCCTTCTCTTGGACCATCGGCAGCTCGGCACCGTAACCACAGCTACTGGCCGTATGACCGCAGCCCGCACCCACAGCCAGCAACGCCGCCCCTCGAGGCTACAAGCTCCAGGCCGTGCAGCGTCCCCGTTGACCACCCTGGCCATCACACAGCCGGCCCCTGGGCCCACGTGGCCAGTCTCTGTGGACACCACCACCACCCGCACACCACCGGTCAGCAACCCCCATCCCGTCTGGACCGCCCTCAGCGCCCAACCTTCAGGGCCCCTGCATCTGTGTGTTGGGGGAACCCACGCTGACCCCACCGCCAGTGTCCAGGGCTGGGTCCTCTGTGGGGCTCTGGGGTCGAGAGGCCTGGACCAGCCGAGCCTGGGCGCCCGGGGGTGGGGGTGGCAGGTGTCACTCTCAGAGGTAAACACCGCGGGGTAAGGAACGGCGGGTGGGAGGGGGGCGCCACGGTATTTAACAGCTGCTATTGGATTGTGCGGCTCAGCCTGTAACCGGCACATTATGAAGGCTAATGGATTTTTGAGGCCCAGATTGATTTTTCATTAATTTGGTAAAAATCTTTTTCCTCTCCCCTATAATTCTGTCTTAAAACGCTCCTCCTGACAGCTCGATAAGTCACTCTTGCCTTAATGCACGTCTGGCTCGTCGTCGGGCGAGGGATGGGGGGTGGGGGGAGGCAGGGGAGCTGAGGAGGCTGGTGGGGGGGGGGGGGCCGCCGCCAATCATCTCCAGGTAAATACTGCATTATGTATGGCCCCCGGGGCTGCGGCCACCCTGCAGGGCCCTCTCCCAGGGGGGGCCTTGGCCGCGGCTGCTCACAGCACAGCCCCCCGGTCAGAGAGAGAGTGTGCGGGGGGACGGGGAGAACTGGGGGCAGTGGGATCCCGCTTCCGGAAGGGCTGGCCTCCCCTGACTCCGGAGCAGCTGAGCTGTAGTGGGACCCACCCAGGACTTTGGTCCAGCCTCCTCCCGCCCGCCAGGCCTGTGCGGCCTGAGAGCAGGGCCCTGCCCTCCTAGGCCCCATGGCCATCACCACTCTCCACAGAAGGCCCCCAGCTGTCCCCCGGGCCTCCAGCCAGTCTACCCCTCCCTGGGCTTCGGTTGACCCTCCCACCCCAGGCCATGCCCAACAGCCCTGTTGTGTCCAGGACTAGTGGTCCTTGCCTTAAACTGACCTGGTCTCGAACCTGCTTGACCTCCTGGAATCACAGTCCAACTGTATCCGACCCCGGGACCCTTTGGCCTCAGCCATGCTTCTGGGACCGACTCTTGAGGCATGGGAGGAGGGGAGAGGCAGTGGCGGATGGCAGACGCCTGCCCCACTCTGCTTCTCTAAATGACCAGTCTGCTGGCCCTGCCACGGCCCACACGGCTGTGTGAGGACCCGGTCAGCGAGGACGCCCCCCCCCCCTTACCTCCCCGGGGCTGACCCCGTCCTCACGCCACACTGTCTGCGGGATCCATGCGGGCCTGGAGCCTCACGCTGGGCCTGGGGGGCCGTGATGGGTGGGCTGACCTCCCAAGACGCAAAGAGGGACTCCACCACGATATGCCCCCTCCAGGGGTCCAGGACTCTCAGGGGCACCGTCCCCCTCCAGTAGAGCTCCCAACAGCCTGATCCCAGCGTGAGCTCAGGCAGGGAAACTGAGGCCCAGTGACACACCCTGAGCTGCTTTCTCTGCAGTCTGGGAGAGGGGCGCCCTCTGTGTCCCTGGGGGCGCAGGCTTCGGCTAGGTGGCTCGCCCCCTCCTTCCCTGCCCCGCTTCAATGGCCCCCCTGTGCTCCCCCCCCAACCTTGGGCTCACGCTCAGGTGCCGCTGAGGGTCCAGGCTCCCTGGAGGAGAGGCTGGAAAGGTGGAGGGGTAAGATAGGAGAGAGCATGGGGTCCTCAGCAGCAGGAGCAGCACAGGAGGGGACAGGGCTTGTATGAGGAACTGGGACGGCTCGGTCTGGGGGTGGGGAACAGCCTCACAAGGGGCAGGCTGGGGTTCTGGTGCCCCATCACCAATGTGATGCGTGCTTTGGGTCAGAGGCATGGAACCGATGGCGTCTGGCACCTCTCTGGAAGGGATGTGCTCCTGGGGGGCAGATAGGAGCGGCCCCTGAGGTAGGAGCTCTTCCCCAAAGGGTCAGAGCACGGGGTGCGAGAACTCGGGCGAGTCACTGTCCTCTCTGCCCTGCCCTTGCTCCTCCTGGACTGTGAGCCAAGCATCCCTCTGCCCCCAGGACGGGCCAGGTCTGCCCTACTCCCTCCAGGCAGGGGAGCTGGCCAAGGCAGATGGCCCCAGACGGCCAGGAGTGGGCTGGAGGTCGCTCAGGGAGGCTACAGTCAGGCGTCCACCCTGTTTCCTCCTCGGGCTGGGAAACGGAGGCTCCCAGTGGACAGCAGGGGCACAGCCCAACACTCTCTGGCCCGCACACGTTGTGTTCCCTGGCCAGGGCCCCTCCCAGCCCGCTGGGACGGCAGCACTGACCCGGTACCTCCCAGGGGGGCCCAAGCCTCTCCTGACACGTCTCCACCCTCCGTCCTCCAGCTAGCAGCCACGTGGACGTGCCAAAACTCACGTCTGCCCCTGGAAGCCCCCGTACCACCTCCGCGTGCTCCCGCCTGGCGGCAGCCTAGCCCCCCCCCCCCCCCCGGGGCGCCCCCCGCGGCCCCCCGGGCCCCCCCCCGCCCCCCCCCCGGGGGCCCCCCCCGGGGGGCCCCCTCCCCCCCCCCCCCCCCGGGGCTCCCCTCTGCCCACACTGGCCACCCCCCTGCCCTCCCGCGTCTGCAGCCCGTCCAGCAGTTCCAGTCAGGGCCTCCCTGGCCGCGGGCTCCACCTTCGGGCCCCAGCCCAGCTCCTCCAGCACCCAGAGAGCCACACTGAGCGCTGGCCTCGGCCCTTGACCCTCCGCCCGGGCCGTGGGCCCCGCTGGCACCTCTGCTCCACCCCCAATGGTTCCAAACGGGTCTGCGTCTCCGCACGGGAGCCGGGTGGGGTACACTGTCCCGCAAGGCAGGTGAGTGCATAGACCCCGCGGCTGAGGAAGAAAGGAGGGGGGCACCACCTGGCCATGCTGGGGGGGCACGGGGCGGAACGCGGGCAGCCCCGCAGGCCCCAGACCCCCTAAAACACGCAGCCGGGGGTTGGGCCGGGCTGTTCTGAGGCCCTGATGGAGCTTTACACAGGCCCGGTGACCCCACAGGCCTGGGCCGAGGCCGCTCTCAAGACCTCGGCTTCTCCCTTGTCCTTGGTGTCTGCTTCCCTCACACTCTCCAGCTGCCCAGCCCAGGCCCCTCTGTGCCAGCCTCAGCCTCAGTCTACCCCTGATCCCCTAAGAGGCAGGGTTGGCCCGGGAGCCTCCAAAGCTGAGCCCGGACCAACGCCACGGCCCAGCCAGAAGGAACCCTGCCGGGCGGTGACCAGCCGATGCTCCCCACCCGCGCCCCGCTGGACCCTGACGCCGGGCTGAGACCTCGGGAAGCAGCCCTCCGGGGGCCCAGTCTGCAAGGCGGTGAGACACCACCCGGGCGCCATGCCTGTGCTCTGAGGCCCCGGGAGGCGGGGTGGTGGGGCAGGGAGGGACATCAGTTTCCAGCTGGACAGTCCCAAATGCAGACGTTCAGGCCCCGGGACTCAAAGTGCCTCGGGATCCGGGGGTGGGTGGACATTCCACGTGGGGGGCGCTCCTCCTGGGCTGAGCCCACCGCTCTAACCGAATGCCTGCCGGGCCGCGTCCCATCCTGCAGAAGGACCCACTGAGGCCCAGAGACACGAGGCTGTGTGTGAGGTCGCTGTACGGTTTCCCGTGGCCACCCTAATAAGTGACCATAGACCTGGAGACTTACAACACACTTGTTCTCCCCCAGTGCCGGGGCCCAGCAGTCTGCAGTCAGTGTCTGCAGGGGGGGGATCCTGCCTTGTCCCTCCCAGCTTCTGGTGGCTCCAGACCCTCTCTGGCTGGTGGCCGCAGCCCTCCGGCCTCTGCCTCCAACTCCCCATGGCCTCTTCTCTCTCTCAAAGGCACATGCATCAGGGGGCCCATCTGGGTAACTGCGATCACCTAATCCAGAGATCCTTAACTACACCTGCAAGGAACCCCTGCAGACTCTCCAAACAAGGGCACATTCACAAGTTCCGGGGGGGGGGCGTACTTTTGGGGTCCACTGGTGAACCCGCTGTAGTGACAACAGGTCCCGCAAAGGCCCCGCCTGGGGAAGCCAGGAGCACAGCTGCCTTGGGCTTCCTGGGCTCTGGAACCCTCCCCACCAGCCTCCACAGAGGCTCCTCGGACCTCTAAGCCAGCCTCCCCCATAGGGCGGGGCCGAGAGTTCAGCTCTCCCTGCTGCCTCTCGGGCTCACCACCACCTACATACCCCGCTTCGGGATCGCCAGGGCCCCCGGGACCACCCAGCCGTCCCCACGTAGCTGTGTGAGGTCAGGGCATCTGACCGCCTTGTGAACCGACGGAGGGTTCCTGGAGAGCTGCCTCTTGTAGCCTCAGCCCCGGGATCAGGAGCCAGTGGGACTCTTAGCGGGGTTCCTTTACGCTGGGCTGTGGCACCGATGCGGGTGCAGCTTGGGAGGCTCCTGGGCCACCCCCACCTCTTAGGGGATCAGGGGTAGACCGAGGCTACTGCGGAGGAGCCTACGCTGAGGCTGAGCTGGTGGGGGACGAGGTGGGACAGGAGCTGAAGGAGAGTGACCGGGGAGGGACAAGGGAGCAGAGGGAAACGGGTCCCCCATCCCATGGCGTTCGCCCCTGCCCTCTGCCCCCAGCTCTCCCCTGTGGACCGCTGGACCCCCACCCCCACCCCTCGTCCATCCCAGCCTGCGCCTCCCACGCCTCCAGGGCTCCCTTCCGCCAGCCTCTCCTCACATTAATCTCTGCGCAGCTCACTGCTGACCCAAGCGAAACAGAGTTTGCCTTTCCCCTCTCGGCAGTTTTCTGTTGGCAAAGCAAAAAGGATCGAGGCGCGCACTCACCCCCGACCTCCCCGCCCAGGGGGGACTGCTCTGGAAAATGAGATGTTCCTGCGTGGGCCGCGGGCGCACACCGGACATCCTTACGCACGCATCTCCGAGCCGCTGCACACGCGCTCGCTCCCCACGGGCCCTGCTCTGTGCCAGGAGCCAGGGGCACAGCAGCTCCTGGGTGCTGACCCTCCCCCCAGGCGGGGGTGGGGGCACACGTGTGGGACCCTCACACCAGGTCGCCAAGCCTTCCCAGGTATTCTGGGACTCGGGGGTGGGCTGCTGTGGTCTTTGGCCTGCGGCCCATCTGTGACGCAGACACAGGTGACGTGGTCAAGCCAGAAAGGGAGCTAGAGCCCAGAGGGGGGGCCGTATCGAGGAAGGCCGACGAGGTTCCAGCTGGACTGGCGAGGCCGGGGAGCGCAGGCAGAGGGCAGGAGCGACGCTGGATGACCGGTGTGGGGCAGGAGGGTGGGAAGACACTAGGCTCCTCACACATCAGAGCAGTGGATGGGCCAGGCAGGCACACGCTGTCCTCACACAGGCACGTGGCCCAACCGGGACAGCCACCGCCACCTGAGAAAGGCCTCGGTTGAGGTGGCTCTTGTGGGCGTGACCCTCCCCCCCAGCACAGGCAGCAAAGGCCCGGGCCTCCCGGTTTAGCTCCCCGGCTGACACGGCCCTGAGCTGCCGAGGTCCCGGGGTGCAGGCCATGACTGACCATCGGGGCCAAGCTGAAGCTTCTGCTAGGTCCGTGACCTCATTCGCAAGGGCTCCTAGAGCAGGCCTGGGACTCTGCCTGCTTCCAGCTCAGCCGCCTAGCTGGACTAAGGACATGCCGGGGAAACGGGACAGGGAGGTCCGTTCCCGTGTGCCAGGAGGCAGAGGCGAACCGGCAAGGTGTGGGTGGACACAGGGTGGGCCTCTCGAGTGGCTGGAACGTGCGGCTGAGCCTCCTAGCTGGCCCTGTGCGACTCGAGCTGGTCTGTACCTCGCTCAACACCTGCTTTCCCACGTGGCAAAGGGGCTGGTCGCTGCCCGGAGAGGTGAGGCCCCCTCCAAGTCTAGCCCTGCCTGGCCCAGGGGTTAGCACCGGGCCCAGCCTGCGCCCCGCAGCCTGGAACTCGACTGTAGGACGGCCGACCAGGGAGGAGCGCCTTGCCAGCCAGGCCTCAGAGAGGCCCCAGAGCTCCCTCACCTCCACCCGCCTCTGAGGGAGAGGGAGCCTGCTCCCAGCCACCCCTGCCTCCAGCCGAGGAACCCCCGGGCACAGGGCGCTGGAGGGCAGAGACCCGGCAGGCTGTCTGTGGGGGGCAGGGGTGCAGTCTTTGGGAAGGGCGCCCCCTCCCCACCAGCCTGGCACAAGAGGCCAGCGGCAGCTTCTGGCCCCCAGCCCGAGCGCCCCTCTTGGGCCCAGCTTGGCGGCCAGAGGCAGGGGAGTCGCAGCGCCCTCCTGGACGAGACCTGCCAGCCCTGTCATCCCCGATTAGCGGGTAATGGCCTCCTTGAAGCACAATTTTATTAATCAAATTAGTAAGCGCCGAGGTGACCTTGGCTGGTTCTGCTGAGAGGGGCGTTCTCCCAGGAGGGGCAGGCGGGTCAGCAGGGACACACACCTGGCCGCTCTCAGCCCAGGCTCAGGCTGGTGGGGCCGCCCTCCCCGACCATGAGGTCTTCGAGGCCACCTGCCTATTCGCCCTCAAGGCCACCTGCCTGTTCACGCCGGCCCCCACCCTGACGGTAACACGACAGCAGGAGGGAGGCGAGGCCAGTGGGGACCGGGACTCGGCCACTCCCACCGAGGGGCGGGACGGCGCCAGCAAGGAGGGGGCGGTCCTGGCCTGCAGGTAGACCTCCCGCAGCCGAGTCCTGCCTGCAGAGGCTGCTCGAGCGGGCGGCGGCCGCCCCCTGGTGGCCATGCGCACTCCCGGCCGCCCCGGCCCCCACGGCCACCCTGCGGCCGCGCCAAGTGGCTGCTCCGCGCCTGCCGCCCCCAGCCCTCCCTTCAGGGCCAAGTCCAAACCAGCCCCCCTCGGAGCTTGGCAGAACTGAGCGGGGCGGGTGGGGGTGGGGGTGGGGGTGGGGGTGGGGGTGGAGGGCCAGGCCCGGCCCCTGGGGAAGCACGTGAGAGGACCAGACTGCAGCCGCAGGGCCGGTTTGGGATCTATGCCTGGAGCGTGGGACACGGGGAAGGGACAGGAAGAAGGGAAGTAGAGGGATCAAGGAAAGGTGTTGCGGGGGTGGGACTGGCTGGGACACTGGCCAGAGGGCAGCCCTGTGGGGTGCCAGGTGGGCTGGGTCAGTGGTGGGGTCCTCGGAAGGGGTCAGGAATGCAAGCTTGGCGTGAGGCTGACCCAGCCCGAAGGTAGGGTGTGGACAGGATGTGGATCGTTGAAGGGCAGAGGCGAAGGGCAGGGCGAGTGAGGATGTGGGCCACAGCCTGCCCAGCCCCGACTCCAAGAAGCAGCTGGACAGCTCCCTTGGCCTGGGACGCTGCCCTACTCAGGTGGGGACGTGGGGCATGTGTGAGGACCGGGCAGCCCAGGGGCCGCATTCTGGCACCTGGGACTCCGTGCGCAGAGCAACCGTGACGCCTCCCACGTGTGGGTCCAGCGCCCAGCACCAGGCTCAGACACCTCATCTGACTCGGTCTTTAATGGGCAGCTCTGGGCACCAGGTGGGGCAGCAAACTGGCCCGAAAGTCCTTCAGGATGGAGAGGGCCGTGGGGGGAGCTGGCCCCTCGCCAGCACCCTGGGCAGGAGAGGGAGGGCGGCACACAGCTCAGGGGTGTGGGGACAGCCTCCCTCTGGTCTTGCCCCTCTTGGCCTTGCGGCTCCAGCCAAGGAGGGGCCTGGGGCTGGCTCGCCCAGGAGCTGGCGGCCCCCGCCCACACTCCTTCTGGCCCCTCAGAAGCGCCCCCAGGGCCGGCCGGTGCTCCCCCTGCAATCGGGACAGAAATGGGTAACGGTTGGCTCCCCGGGCCTGGCCTGCCTGTGGCCAGGCTGCAGGGTGTGACCCGGGAGGTGGTGGCTGGTGCGTCAGGGGCGAGCTGGGGGTTCTGTAAGGGCAACAGGGCAGCAGCGCCCCGCAGGGGTGCCATGCTGGGGGTGGGGATCCTGAAACGGCTCCCGCAGCGCCGCCCCTGCCCGAGGTCCCCAGGAGTGTGGGCACACGGAGGCCCACCGCGGGGAGGGCTGCGGCCTCGCCCAGGGCAGGGACTAGCCGCCAGGTGGAGACCACGGCACAGACGGCCGCTGCCCAGAAGGCCACGCCAGTGAGGCTCGCCCGCGCGCAAGCTCCTCTCTCCGATGCCCTCGCAGTCGCGGGGCGTGCCGGGGCCCGGGGGAAGGCCCTCCCGGGGCCCCCAGGGCTCACCGTGCTGGGTGGCTCTGCCCTGGGCAGCAGCGTGACCACCTGCAGGCTTGCTCCCTCGTCGCCCACGCCCTTCAGCTGCGCCACCACCTCCGCGTGCTTCCACCACTTGCATGGCCGCCCATTCAAGGACACGATGTAGTCACCCTCCCGCAGGCCAGCTGCCTGCAGGGACACGGCGGGGGGGGGGGGTCCTGAGTCCCACGGGGGCACCCGCCACCCCTGGCCACAGTCCCACCTGCCCCCTTCAACCCCGGGACTCGGCCCCGGCGGGGGGCTGGGGGGGCAGGGGCCTCACCGCGGCCGGGCCCCCGGGGATGACAGCAGCGATGAGGACTGGCGCATCTCCCCGCAACGTGAGGCCAAAGCCAGCCTCTCCCCGGGTCACGTGGACGGGCCCCACCAGCCGCCAGCAGTTCTTGGCTGAAAACACGGACAGGGGCCCCTGGGGGTGGGGTGAAGGGGTGTCAGAGGCTCAGCCGGGCCACCACAGCACCCCTCACCCCTCCATCTCTACATCTTGGGCCAAAAACCGGGTGTGGCAGAGGGGTGGGGCAGGGCGGGGCTAGGCCACCAGCACCGCTTGTCCAGAGTCCTCCCCCAGGACAGGGCTAGGCCGCCTGTGCTGAGGTGGGGACGGGTGACCCTGACAGGGGTGCTCACCAGCCGGTGGAAGATATCAGTCACCTTCACCCTGGAGAAGCTGGGTGCCCTGATCTCTGGCTTCTGCTGTGTTTTAGCTGAAACGACAGAGTTCAAGGGAAAACAGAACTAGGCCTGAGGCTCAAGGACCCTAGGCCCCTGGGAGGCAGCCAGAGCAGAGCGGGCGGCCCGAGTGCGGCCTGCCGTACGCACACTGGCCCCTCTGCAGACCTCGGGGACCTGGCTGCCCCCCCCCTCCCCCCCGCCCCAGGGGGCTCCGGGGCGTCTCGGCTCTCCAGCCATGCCTGCCTGCCCCTGTAAAGCAGGAGATGCTGGGGGGGGCCGGCCTGTGGTTCCGTCTCCCAGGCCACCGCCTCCCCGGGGCAGGAATCCACTGCGGGGATGGCAAGGCGCGGGAGAGCAGGGGGTGAGCCCGCGTGGGCTCCTTTGAAGGCCCCCCGCTCCGTGGTCCCGGGAGGTGGAGTGGCCTCAACGGCAGCCACAGGTCCTGGGCCCACGGACGCCTGCTGGCTGGACACACCCGTCCGAGGGGCTGGGCTGCTCACGTGGGATGTCGGGAGCTTCCGTGGCCTCCAAGAAGTCATCCTCTCGGTCGAGCTCCGAGTACCTGGCCAGTGAGCGCCGCAGGGCCTGGGCCAGCACGGCCTGCAGTAGGTCCACGCTCCGCAGGGCACGGCACACGGCGTGCAGCCGCAGGGCCTCCTCTTGGCCCAGGATGGCACGCTTCAGGTGGGCCTTGCCTGCACGGGACAGAGCAGGCACATGCTCCGTGGGGCTCGCCTGGCCCAGGCCAGACCCCAGCTCTCCCCACCCCTGGACGCAGCCAAAGGAGCACAGCTGAGGGCTTCTGGGTCCATCCTGAGGGCCCGCGGGCCACTCGGGGAGGAGCTACCAGGTGCAGAAGGCCGGGCCGGGGAAGAGCTGCCTCCCACGAGGGCCCCCACCCACCCGGGCTACCGGCCTGGCTCAGGCCCTGCCTGGGACTCAGCCGCCAAGGGGACCTCGGGGACGCAAGTTGGCAGCTTGGCAAGTTGCCAGACACCAGGCATGCCCAGAAGAGGTGACTCATGAAGGACGGGTCACTCGCCCCCTTCAGCGGGCCCTAGCCCCTCCGCGCCAGGCCGCCTCACCGAGCATCCTGCGCCCCTCCTGCTCCTGGGGTGCGGCGCCCGGGGGCCCAGGTGTGGCTGGGAGCCCAAGGAAGGCCTGTGAGAGTGCTGGGCAGTCCACCTCGGCCGCTGCTGGGGATCAGAGAGGGCCGTGAGCCCCTCCGCACCGGGGCCTCTGCCGGCACACACACGAGGGGCAGGGCACTCACGGGGGCTGTCGCAGAGCACCGCAGCCGCGTGGTAGTGGGCCAGGGCGCGGAAGTACTCAGCCTTGACACGCACCAGGGTGGTCCAGGGGAAGGGCACGTAGTCGCGGACAGGTGGCTGGGCCATGGTCTGGTGCACCAGCCTGTACTCAGCTGCTACCTGCCAGCGCACAGGGTGGGACGCCGGGGCCTCCCCGCCCTGGGCCCCGGCCTCCGCCTGCCCCGGCCTGAGTCCCAGTGGCCCTGCCCTGCACCCCGAGCTGAGGCAAGCTCAGGAATCTGAGCCCCAGGGCCTGCTCTGGCTGGTGCTGCCCCAGTGGCAAGGACTCAGGACCCGGGGGTCCTGACCGGCTCCAAAGACCACGAAAACAGCTGGCTTTGGGAACAAACAGGAGACACAGCCACTGCCCCTGCCCCCCCCCCCCCCCGCCTGGACCCCCGATCCAGACCCTCCTGCTCATCTGGCCACCGTGGCTCAGCTAGGTCTCCTGTGGGACAAGGGCTCCCTGCCCTCACCTGGGCAGCCTCCTGAGCCAGGCGCATCTGGGCCAGGCAACCCTGGGGGGCTTCGGTGGATGGCAGCAAGAGGCCCTCAAAGATGCATTCTTGGGCCTGGGCGGTCATGAGTCGTTCCAGCATGGAGAGCGAGGCCGGGCTCATGTCAGGGCTGGGTGCTCGGGAAAAGTTCTCCCTCAGGAGGCTGAAGGCCCCTGTGGAGGGGCGCTCACAGCAGGAGAACAGGGCTACCTGGCCCCGCCCCCCACCCCCAGAAAGGGCCTGTGTGTGTATCTGCTCTGCCCCACACACTTGGAGTGCTAACCCACCTCCCCCCACCCCCCCTCCGCACAACTGTGGCCGTGGGGCTGGGGGCCGGGCTGCCCTCACCAGCAGCCCTCTGAAAAGCTTCGATGGCGCGCCTGGTGCCCTCGGGGCAGGAGCGATCCTGGCGAGCCCCGATCTGGGTGTAGAGGGCCCCGATGTTGAAAAGCACGCTGCCCTTCTCAAAGGCCAGGGCCCGCTGCTGGGCCGGAACTCCCGTGAGTGAGTCATACCTGCGGGTGGGTGAGGGTGGGAGCAGCAGGAGTCACAGGGCTTTGGGGAGCCGTCAGGGGAGGCCAGTGACCGCCCCCCCCCCCCACCTACCACTGGAACAGCAGCCCCAGGTTCCTGGTGGGGGCGATGAAGCGTGCGTCCAGGAAGCAGAGCTGGTTGTAGTAGGCCATGAGCAGCTCCAGGCCTGCCTCGCCTCGGCTGGGGGTCCGAATGGCCTGCGGGGCAGGCACCAGCTGGGCCTCGGTTCCCCAGACCCGTCCCACAGCACACACACTACCCCGGGACCCTTTGGACGTCCCAGCCCAACGGGAGCACCCTGGGTCTAGGGGTGGAAGGTCCCGAAGCGGCACATCCACCCGGTCTGGGGCTGTCGTGGACCACGCGTGCCACCCCCAGGACACTGAGCACCGCGGAGAGGCCCAGGCGGGGTCCCTGGGGAGGGACAGGCACAGAGCAGCCACTCCCAGGGGGCCAGCGGTATCTGATGGGGACGGAACTTCCCTGGTGTGCGCAGAGCCACGTGTGTGCCCTGGCTGTGTTTGTGTCAGTGCACGCTCAGGGTGTGCCTGTCTCCCCATTCTCCCCAGGGCTGCCCCTGGTGGGGACTCCCGCACAGAGCTTGTCTACACTGAGCTCCTTGCCTCTGTCCCTCGCTGAGCCTTGTTTTTCCTTGTGAACTGGGGGTGGTCAGTCTCCGGGGTCTCCGGGGCAGGGAGGGGACAGGAGGAGCCCACTCACCTGCCGCAGGTCCTCCAGCTCCCTGATTTCGGCCTCATAGGAGGCACTGTCCTCTCCAAAGTGCCCAGAGATCAGCTCCTGCTTGGGGGAGGGGCAGGTGCTGGCCTTCCCTGTTCACCCGGCCCAACGTGGAGACGGGTGGTGGAGGCCCCGGGGCCCCTGGAGAAAGGCCGAGGACTGGTGTATATGTGGTGGCGGGTCCCCTCCTCTGGCCTTGGGGTCCCTCCCCCGCAGGTACGGGGTTCAGAGACTCGGTGCTGCTTCTGCTCAGAGTCCTTTCTGAGCCCCTGTAAAGCCCCCCTGACGGGCAAGGGCACTGGGGCCAGGAGCTGAGGCCCCTCTCTGTGCTGCCTGCGGGGCAGCCTAGTTCATGAGCCCCCAGGAGGACCCTGGGAACTGGCAGGTTTTCACAGCGGAGGCTCTGACTGGACGGGGCAGCCCCAGCCAGTGCCGACTCTCAGAGCGACGGTGGGGGAACCCTGTGGCCAGCGTGGGCTTTCAGCAGGATGCCTGACTCTGCCCTATCGATCCCACGGTGGGCTCTCCTCCAACACCCGTCCAACCAGAATCTCCCACAGCCTGGGCAGGCCCGGCAGCCGGAGTCAGACCCCCCCCCCCCCCCCCGGGCCTGTTTCCTCTTCTGTTCAATGCAATGGCTGCACCAGGAAGCCTTGGTGACCCCTTCTGACCCCAGGGCAGGGTGTAATCCTTAGCGCAGGACCACGTCCCACCAGACCCCGGGGCTCACAGGTCAGCACTCACCCTCAAGGGTGTGGACCAGTCCAGCTCCTTGGTCTCCTTCAGCCCCAGGGGGATCATAGGGACACTGACACCTTCGCTGGAACCAGAACCGTTAAGCCCAGATTCTAAGGCTGGACCCTGCCGTGCCCAGTGGCCACCCCCTACTTCTCCAGGCACACATAACCCCCTTTCCCGATTCTGATTCGTGTCTCGCACACGCACGGCACAGCACTCAGATGCCGCCCTGGAGGTGTCTCGCGCGTGCGCACCACGTCCTCCCCCACGCCCACCGGCCCCCGCACATGTGCACACGCACCCCTCCGGCCGGTCCACCTCCGCACTGCCGTTGAGCTCCTCCAGCTCCTCCTTCAGCAGCTGCAGGCTGGAGTTGACGTAGCTCAGCTCCAGGGCCACTGTCTCCCTGACCCAGGCGTTGCTGGTGGCTCTGGGGGAGGGAGCCCAGACTGAGCTGACGCCCTGCTCTGCAGGCGGACCACGCGCCCCTGGGCCTCGCCGCAGCCCCTGCGCCAGCCTGGGCTCCAGAGTGCTGTGCCCCCAGGCCAGCCCCCATGGAGGGGTGCGGTGCGGTCCCGGGCCCACCCCCTCTTCTCTGAGCCCCCCTGGAGTTCGTGCAAATTCCTGTCCACGTGGATACTTGGTGACTCTGGCCCAGGGCATAGCTCTCGCCTCCCACCACCTCTCTTCTTGGACGCGGGCTCTGGCGCGCCTTCCACAGTGACAAAAAAACAACTTTCCCAAAGGGTGGGAGTCAGCCCCTCTCTCTGCCTACATCTGGGCAGCTGGCAGACGAGGCGGTGGGTCCCCAGGAAGGCCAGGTTGAGAGCTGGGGTGGGGTAGACAGGGATGCAGGGCGGCTAAGGAAATGGAGGGGCCCCTTGGGCCCAGCAGAGCTGCATCCTGGAGCCTATCCGCCAGCTCTGTGCACACTGGCTGTGGCTCTGACAGGTGGGACCATCTTCCTGGGCCACCAGCCATGCAGTGGGCTCACGGAGACATGGGTGAAGGTCTGAGCTGATGTGCAGCTCGCTAAGGAGGAGGCACCTCTTCAGCCTGGAGGACGCTTTCCTGGTCCTCAGTCTTTTTTTTTAATTTCTTTAATTTTTATTCATTTTTGAGAGACAGACAGAGCACCAGCAGGGGAGGGGCAGAGAAAGAGGGAAATACAGAATCGGAAGCAGGCTCCAGGCTCGGAGCTGTCAGCACAGAGCCCGACGGGGGGCCCGAACCCACGAACCGCGAGATCATGACCTGAGCCGAAGTCAGACGCCCAACCAACTGAGCCACCCAGGTGCCCCCCGGGTCCTCAGTCTTGGGACACCTGTCACAGTTCAGCCTAAACGGTGCCTCTCCTGAGAAAGCCCTGCTGGTCACCACATAAATCACAGGCTCCCACACTGCATACCAGCCCCCCCTCCAGCACCACACGGAACTTGGCTGACCCTGAGCTGACCACTGCCAGTGAGGTCCACCAAGGTAGGGGCCTGGGTTGTCTGGGAGGGTTTCATTTGACCAGCATGGCTGCCCCAGACCCCGGTGGGAGGCCCGGCCCCTCCTCCTGGGAGCCTACAATGGCCATAGTCACCTGCTCACACGTCCCTCTCCCAAACCAGACCACATGGTCGGGCACCTGCCTGGATCTCTGCCTGGCTCCCATCACCCCATATGGGCTGGCTTTCAGGGGGCCTCAGGTGACAGCAGCACCACTGTCCTGAGGGATGGGGGCGGTGGCGGGCACTCACCTGTACAGGTTCTCCGCACCTGTCCGCATCCGCAGCTCCTTATTGATCTGCTGGTGGACCTGGGCCCTGCGGCTCTGCAGGCGGCCGCGCGGTGTCTGTGCCAGGGGGTCACTGCCCTGTGGAGAGGCTGCAGGTCACGGGGGCCAAGCCACGCCTCTGTCAATAGCTCACGAATGCCAGAGGGCTCTCGCGGGTGGGGAAGGCGGCGGTTGGCACAGGTGGGGCCCGAGCCAGCTCCCCAGGCAGCAGTGGGGCCAGGCAGGCCGAGTTGAGGCAGGATCCCGGGATCCCAGAAAGAAGGGGGGGGGTGGTCAGGGCAGGAAGCACACAGAAGGCGGGGGACAGGGCTGGACCGGGGCCCCACGAAGAAGCTGGGCCGATCCTGTGGAGCCAGCACCAGTGTGCCGGGGCTCTGGGAGCCCCTGGCGGGAGGTGGCCAACTGCTCGGCACATATCCTTGTGTGCCTTTGAATTTCATTCCATAACCCCCATAATCTACTCTACCCGCACATTTCTAGCATGAGTTCTAGCACGGCCACGGGGGGATGACCCAGCCTGGCTCCTGCCAAGGTGCTAATGGAAAGGGGCCTGCCCATGGGGTGCTGGAGGCTGGCTTTCAGCCCACCTTGCTCCCCGTGGCGCTCGGCCCACGGTGACCCTGGGATACGTGTCTTGATATGTGATACGAAGGTATCACCCCAGCTGGTTGTTTACGTGTGGGGTCCCTTTGGGCAACTGCTCAAAACCACAGGCCCAGAGTCACTCAACTCCCAGGCAGCAGGCCAGGCCTCCCGACTGCCCACTGGCCACCTCAGGCACCGCTCCTCATTACACGGGACAATCCTGCCAGACTGCCGGTGTCGGGGTCCCAGGCAGGAGAGCTGGGTGTCAACTGAGACCAGAGACGGGGGTTCCCAGCCACAGTGATGCTGCAGCCGGGTGACTAGAGGCTCTGGCCAGGGAAGCCGAGGGGCTTCCGCCGAAGGGGGCTTGGGCGGCTTTCAGGGCTGCAGTGGGACACGCGGCCGTGGCCACCATGCTTCCTCCTAGCCATTTAAGGGCCTTCGTCTGGGACAGTCACCAGCCCTGGAGTTAGGAAGAACTTCCCAGAATGCACCTTCCCTGGGCAACGTCCCCATAGGTGGTCACAGAGCCTGAACAGTGGTAGTGAGGACAGTGCCTCCAGGAAGCTGCCCCAATGGCAGGGACAGGGCTTTATTCAGGCAGTGCTGAGGTCAGGCCCCTTGCAGTGTCCACTGTCTTCCTCATATTTGAGGAAATGTGGCCTATTTTCTTTAATATGCACCCCACCTGCTGGCAGGCAGGGGCAGTTTCAGACCTTTTGGGGGCTATATCTTGTCCCACTCCCTCTATGAAGGCACCCTAAAGGAGGCCTCACAGCCTCTCAAGAGGAAGGCCCCTGGTGCACAATCATCTCAGATTATGGCTCAACACCCCCTCGGATTCCAGCATGGATGGTCAAGAGAGAAGAGAGATCAATCAGGGAGGACCTCCCAGAGGCGGAGACATTCTCCTGGGAGGCCTTCTCGTGATCCTTAGGTAACGGGAGAGGAGGCTTGTTCCAACTGAACAACAAGAGAGAGAACACTAGATGTGGAGGGCTCCCTGCTCTGGGCCCTTGGGCAGGACCCTCATCTTGTACATCTCAAGGGGGCGCCAAGAAGGAAAAAGACAAAACATGGCCCTCCTCTCTCTGCTCTGCTGTCTGGCTCTCTTCCTGGTGGCCTGTGCCTCTTCTCCACGGTGCATGTCAAGACCGCTCTGTGAATGAGGGAATGAGCCAAGGAGGTGGGCAGTCTCCCCTCCAAGAGGCCTGAAGACCTGGGGAGGGAGGAGCAGGCCACAGCCAAAGCTACATCACTCCCCTTCTGAAGCAAAGCTCCAGCAGGTTCTAGAGGTTCTGGGCCAATAGCCATGCCCATCTGCCCAGGGAGGGGGCTGGTCCCTATGCTGGGCAGAAACCATTAGCTCAGGAGGGCTGTCCTCATCAACACCACTCGTCTGCTCCTCAATGTCAAGTACTCCTGGAGAGATGTGCTGGAACGGGGAGAATGTAGCCTCGGAGCCCTGCCGCACCTGCACAGGCCTGGTCTGGACGCTGGGACAGCCAGTGGGTGACTCCCAGGGAACACCCAGGCTCCAGGCTGCAGAGAGGGGCAGCCTGAGTGCCCCCTCCTTCCCAGCCCAGATTTCACAGGTGTCCTCTCCCACCCCTTTCCAGAGCTTCCCCACTACTCCTGGAAATGGTCCTTGGTCCAGAGTCAGCGAAGCAGGATTAGGGACCTCAGAGGGGGAGGAGGTGTGTGGGAAGTGAAGAAACGGACAAACTGTCTATCTGTGAAGTCCTCCAGCCATTTCCTGTTCCTGGGAGGCTCCAGCTGCCTGCCGCTGAAAGTTTCGTCAAATACAGAGCTAGGTGCCCAGGGCAAAGCTGAGCAGCCTGGAGAGAGGGAGGGAAAAGCTAGGAAAGGAGGAATGACGGGCACCCGGAACTAGCACAAGGCCACGGGCTGTCACAGACCAGAACCCAACACCTGCGGTGGAACGGGGCCCGGAGCGTCCTCCAGAGCGTGGGAGAAAACGCTGAGCTGGACTTGTCTTCCCACCCTTTGCTAGAAGGCACAGAAGCCCAGCTCAGGCAGGTAACGGGGGCTCGGCCTTTCCACCGAGCCTCAGTCTCCCCAGAGGTCAGCCCAGCTGGCCTCTAGGGGCGAGAGAAGTGGGTTGCTGCCACAAGTCTTGCAGCGCGCTCAGACCTGAGAAGCCAGCGCCGACTCCGGAGCCCCGCGCCCGCCGGCGGCAGGTGGCGGGCAAAAGCGGGCCGGGGGTCCGGGACCCGTCCTCCCGGCGACCCCCGTCCCCGCGGACGCGCCCACCTTGCGAACGCTGCCGGCCGGTTGCAGCCGCGCACTCTCCTCGCCGGAGCCCGGGTCGTCCGTCCTCTCCTCGGGGATCATCGCCGCCCGCCGCTCGGGCCTTGCCCGCCTGGAAGCCGAGGCCGGCACAGGTCCCTCCCGGGCGCCGCGCAGGGTCCCCCACTGTTCTCTCCTCGCGGGTGGCGGGCGCGGGCCGAGCGTGCGAAACTTCCCCTTGCCCAACCGGCGGCCGCGACGACTCCAACGAACAGCAGCGCCAGCCAACCAGAGAGCGAAGAAGGCGGGCCCCGCCGACCAGGCCCCGCCCGCGCGACCGCGGAGTCCCGGGGGAATGCGGTCGCCCCTGGCAACCGCCCGGCCCGACGCCGCGCGGCCGGGCGGGGCGCAGACTGCGCAGGCGCCACGGCGTGCGCTCAGCGAGCGGAAAAGTTAGGGAAAAAGGAAAAAAGCAACTCCCAAAAGCGTCCGGCCCGACCTCCCGGGCGCCTGCGTGCTCGGCTCCCTGAGCCGACTCCGCAGGCTTACACGTCGCCGGCTCGTCCCGCCCCCAAGGCAACAGCGGCCCTCCGAGGAGCCTGTCCAGCGCGTTGGCAGTGGGGGGCTCAACGGGTTCGCTGCAGGAGCGCTGGTGCGAGTCCTCCAGCGACGCCGCTTCCCTCTCCGCTCAGCAGGCGCGGCCCGCCGGCACAGCTCGCTGCCAGGAGCTGCCTTCGAAGCGCTCCCCGGAGCCCGGCCCCCGCAACCTGCTTCCACAAACGACTTCGAGAACCAGCTCGCCTCCAGGACCAGCCTGGCCCGCAGGGACGGCCTGCTTCCGGAGCCTGCCCTCCCTGAGGGCCGGCCCGAGCGGTGTACCTCCACGCGGGGCCCGGGTCACTGTGGGACCCACTCAGAGTTCCTGTGAGGCTCCCCTCACCTAACGGCACCCCCTTTGTAGGGGCAGGAACACCGTGCCTAAGCAGGAACCACGCCAGTGTCCCTCGAGGCCCTCCGAAGTTCCAGCCTTCCCGTCCAGGTCCCCGCTGCTGAGCCGCGGGCTCCGTCTCCCCAGCACATGCACGCGCGGGAGCCTGCGGTCCGCAGAGCTAAAAACCCTGTAACCAGGCCTCTTGGCCTGCCCTGGCCATCTCATGCAACAACAGCAACAAAATAAGGCGGGTGACAACTTGAAGGAATATAAAAAGTAATCCTAGAATATTACCTGACTCAGCCGTGCATTCTTTTTCATAGCCATCATAATGTAATCAGATGTCCTGGCATCTTGACCCCGGGGCAATTATAACTTGATTCTATCAGGAGGAGAGAGGCGGAGGAGGAGGAAGACAGGCCAAATGGAGAGGACAGGTGGACATGCTGACATTTCGTCCTCCGAAGTCCCTGAGTGGCGCCTAAATCAGGAAACAGTGCTCCAGACGCGGAAGCACGTCGTTCAGAACGGTGGGATTCGGTGCCAAATCACCAACTCCAAGAGCCACAGGGGCTGCGGCGACAGAGGCAGCAGGGCGCCCCGGAGGCTGCCGTTCTGCCGAGTGGTTCTGGCAGAACCATATGCTTGGTGGAACTGCGCCTTCCATAGCAAAGCATCCCCGAAGCTTGTTTTCTTGGGGGTGCATGCTTAGAAATTGGCAGCCAAGGACATCCAAAGTAAAACATAACCATTTGCAAGTGAAGAGACATTTCAAACAAGGTCCGAACAGAAAGTTAAAGCACAAGCTGCACGTTACAAAGTACCTACAAAGTAACAGTATATAAAATGTATGGAACAAACCAAAGGAAATTCTGCAAACTTAATTGGGTTTATTGCCTGTACACAGCTGTGTGTGTGTATGTGTATGTGCATATACGTACATACATGAAATAAATTAACCAAATCAAAAGACGGTACAAACAGGAAATTACTAAAGATTAAAAGTTGACCTCAGTCATATAGCAAACAAGCTG
>NW_024412417.1:47930886-47987148 GCF_014898765.1 Herpailurus yagouaroundi | reverse complement strand
GATAAATCCTTGAGAGGCCCGATCAGCAGCAAGGAGAGACTGTATCAACCAGGATCCACTTCTGACTCCATGAGATCAGAACACAGTTGCTTAGCTGTGGACGTTTAGCTGTGTTTAGGGGTGAGATGTTTCTTATTTTTCCCCAGATCATCATTCAGCAAGGGTGGTGGAGGCCCCAGGGTGTGGCCACAGGGTCTCCACTCCCAGGTTCCTGCAGTTTGCTTTCAGCCTCACAACAGAGACCAGTTGTTCCTCCTCAGAGCTCATTTCTGTGTTCCAAGGAGGAAAGCAAAACATTCCCCCAGCTCCCCTAGAACTTGGTCACATGGCCACACCTGCCACAGGGAGGCCAGGAGTTCCAGCTGACACACTGTTGTTCCAAACACAACCAGGCTGTCACTCAGGACCGCGAGCCGTGGCTGCCTCGGAGGGAAAACACAAGTACAGCACATTAAGAAAGGAAAAAGAACACTAACCAAGCCTCAGGGAAGATTTTACAAACTTAGAAAACACCATGAATGTCAACTGCAAGGTCTGGAGAAACGGATGTATCAAGACTTAAACGATCAGAGTTGACCCGAGAAACGGGAGCAGACAAGAAGAGACCAATAGCACTGACTCTAAACTGCTAAAGGGGACACAGACTCTGACAGCCTATCCAGTCTATCCAGTCTGCAGACAGCACGTGTCGCCTGTCAAGGGATGTCGGTGTCCTTGACTCAGCTTGCCAGGCTAAAACGCCAAATCTGATGAAAAGAAACCACAAGACACCGTGGATGGGTTTCATCAACAAACGTAAGCTGCAGACTTTGTTGATGGCCTGACCCCATCCACGTGCCCCACCCATCATTGTCGTTGCCAAATCTCGTGTGACCACCTCGTTAGTGAAGCCACGTGCTCCACGGAAAGATGGCCAGTCTCAGCCCCAGAAGGTGTAGACCACTGGTGTATAGACGAAGGGTACTGGAACCATGGCGGTGGGGGAGACACTGTCAGAGGCTGGGGACGTTAAATGTCCTGCAATGCCTGTGCACACCAGTACAGACTCACTGTCCCAAATGCCAGAACATAGTGATCTGCAGAGGTCACCCTAGGACTTCAGCCAGTGATTGATCTGCGCCCATAGGCTTAGGATGCAGTTTTGCCCAGTTGGTCAAGAGGGGAGTCTTCAGGGTACTCCCTGGAGAGGCCCATAGGAGGAAGCTGTCATTACCGGGTGCAACGCCCAGAACCGTGTGGCCATCTTGCGACCGTATGTCCGCAGACATACTGAGGGTGGCAGAGAACTGGGGCCCTGAGACTCCTCTGGTTTCTGATTTGCTGAAATAACCAATCTTCTTTTCAACCCAGTTGCCGCAAGTTGGGCTTCTGGATATTTAAAGCCAAAGGTGTCCTAACTCAACACAGATATACAACTTGAATATAAATAACAGCACATCAGGTCTGGCAGTGTGTTCATGCTTAATGCTCCATGACCAAGTAGGTCCCACATTAGGAACCCACCAGCCGGGGTGATCTCACCAACAGATGAGCAGAAGAAAAGCTGTGCAGTAATCTCCATGTGGCCCCTTAAACATCTGAACAATTCAGCCACTACTCTACAAAAAATTCTAAGTAAAACGGGAATGAAAGGGACCGCCTAAATTTGATAGGCAATGCATCAAATGCAGATAATGAGTACATTACATATTGAAATCTTGAAACCATCGACATTTAAATCAGGAACAAGATATGAATGCCTGCTACTACCCCCATTCATCTGAGGTTTTTTGAGTTCTCAGTCAAGGAAATAATGCAGTAAAACAAAATCTTAGAGAAAGGAGACACAATTATCTTTATATTCAGAGAACATGGTTGTGTAATTTGAAATACCAAGAAAATCAACTAAAAGAACTATTAAAACTGATTAGAGAATTTGGTAAGGTGGCTAGTTTTTTAAATTTAAGTTTATTTATTTTGAGAGAGCGAGTGTGAGCACGGGAAGGGCAGAGAGAGAGAAAGAGAATCCCAAGTGGACTCGATCTCATGAACCTCGAGATCAGGACCTGGGCTGAAATCAGGGTCAATTGCTCGACTGACTGAGCCACCCAGGTGCCCCGGTGAGATATCTAGTTTTAAGCTAACTGTATGTTATGGACTGAATTGTGCCCCCCCCCCCCCATTCATATGTTGAGGCCTGAGCCCCAATGTGACAGTGTTTAGAAGAGGGGTTTGGGGGAGGTGATTAGGGTCAGGTGAGGTTGTGAGGGTGGGGTCCCACAGCAGGATAAGTGCCCTTATAAGAAGAGAGACCAGGGGTGCCTGGATGGCTCTGTCGGTTGAGTGTCTGACTTCGGCTCAGGTCATGATCTCACAGCTCGTGAGTTCGAGCCCCACGTCGGGCTCTGTGCTGACAGATCAGAGCCTGGAGCCTGCTTCGGATTCTGTGCCTCCCTCTCTTTCCCCCAACCCACTCGCATTCTGTCTCTGTGTCTCTCAAAAATAAACATTAAGAAGAGACACCAGAGTTTGCCCGCTTTCTCCAGAAGGCAGGCACACGGTGAGAAGGCAGTTGTGTGCAAACCAGGGAGAGAGCCCTCACCAGGAACTGAATCAGCCAGCACCTTGATCTCAGACTTCCAGCCTCCTCCAGAACTGTGAGAAAATAAACTTCTATTGTTTAAACCCCCCAGGTTGTGGTATTTTGTTATAGCAGCCTGAGCAGATTAAGACACTATATAAGGACCAATTGCTTAAAACACATACACACATACAAACACACGCAGCTAGAAATAGAAATCAGGAATATTTTCAGTCACAAATGTGACAAGACTATATGATGTCTAGGAACAAATTTAGTAAGAAAATTACATGATCTACAAGATGTATACAATTTTTACTCAGCAACTTAGAACCAGACTTCAATAGTGGTTGGACATACTGTGCACCTTGATGAAAATACGCACTACTGTAAAAATGTCCCTCTCCCTAAAGGTGGCTTAAAGATTCAGTGTGAACAAGTAAAGTACCAACGATGTTAGAAGAAAAGGGGGATAATTTTAATAATCTCAGGGTTGAAGGAACATTTTACATCAAAACAGAAAATCCAGATACCATAGAGGAGAAGATTCGAACATGGGACAATTTAAGACTTAATATTTCTATATAACAAAAGACATCAGGAAAAAGTGAACAAAGAAGAGATTTAAAAAAAAAAAAACGATCCACGTGTGACAAATGGAAGTGAGAGCCCCAAGTAAAACAGTTCCTAAAAACTGCTTCCGAAAGAGTCAAAGGTAACCGCAGGCAAAGTGAGGAAAGGTTATGCGTCCGTCCGTGTCCAAACAGGCGAGCGGACGCCACCCTGGGTATTTCAAAAAGAAGAGACTGAACACAGCCACCAGTCCGCAGCTATGGGACAGAGTGGGGGCGATGAGGTGGAAGGTGGGGCGCCCCAGAGCCCACAGGCCACGGGTTCCAGGACCCCATGTCCAGCCGATGACTCACCAAAACAAACCGCAGCGTAACACGTCTGTGGGGGGAAAACCCCACATTAGCATTTAAAAAAGAAAGACAAGGAAGAACGCTCCAAATACACCTCTTTGGGGAGCCGGCAGAATCGGCAGCTGAGTCTGGCTTCCTCAGGCCCCCGGGCTCAGGGAGATGATGGGTCTTCTCCTTACACACGTCTGTATTATTGGACTTCTCTCAGCAAGAATGTACTACTGTGCTTTTGAAGTTAAAAAAAAAAAGATGGGGCGCCTGGGTGGCTCAGTGGGTTAGTCGTCTTGACTTTAGCTGAGGTCATGATCTCATGGCTCATGAGTTCGAGCCCTGCGTCAGGCTCTGCACGGACAGCTGGGAGCCTGGAGCCTGCTTCGGATTCTGTGCCTCCCTCTCTCTCTGCCCCTCCCCTGCTCGCACTCCGTGTGTGTGTCTCTCTCTCTCTCAAAAATTTAAAAAAAAAAAAAAAAAAAAAAGACTAGAAGGTAAATGAAAGAATGGAAAGTGAGGAAGTGGAAACTTTTGGTGTGAAAAGGCAGGCAAATGGCGTTGGTCATTAGCGGAGGGGGACGCGGGCCACCACAGGGGTTTTCCACGGACGGGGGCAGGAAGTGCTGAGGGAGTCTGCCTCACACCCAGGTACAGATACTTGGCAAATACGAGCCCAGTGGACTCTTGATGTGAACATGAACGTTCGGACTCGCAGGCCGGGAGGAAACTCAGGCTCCTTCGCGAGCTTCTGCAAGTCCCAAATGAGGACCAGGCTGTCCAGAAACGCAACGGCCCTGCAGCAGGGAGTTGAAGGCTGGACCCTCGCAGGGTCTGGCACCTTCTGCACACACCAGCCCGTCTCCTGGGAGGGCCTGGCCATGGGAAATGCCGTAAGTGAACTACAAATGCGATCGGGATGTAGTGGAGAAATCAGCCAGCTTCGATGACTGTCTCTCCCCTAGCAGGTGCTGAAAATTTTGGGTTTGGGTTTTTTTGGTTCGATCTCGAATGACAAACAAGTGGTGGCACTTAAGTGACTTTCTTTCCTGTCCCCAAGTCTCAATTAGGTGGCAGTGCTGCCGCTGTTTGTTTACATTTGCATTTTTCCAGAATGGGAGGCGGAGGAGTCAGGCTTTGGAGGCACAGGATTAGGCAGAGCTGGATAGTTTAATTACGCGTGTATGTGTTCGCAGTCGTGGCCGAGACTCTGGAGTGTGGGTGCGCACCTGTACTCGGAGAGCACACGACATAAATTGAAAAACAAATAACAGTAAAGCACGAAAAGAACATGATATACTGCCGTGCGTGTGCCGCTTGTCTGTGACAAATGAAGTAACAGGCTGCGTGGGACCACAGGAAGCCTTAATCAATGGCAGTAATAGCCACCGATGCATCAGCGGTGGGGGGGTCGCCGAGGGAGGCTGGCGAAGAATCAACAGAACGTGAAAAATGAATTGTTTGTAAATACTATCAACAATTTTGTGTTTGTGAGAGAGCCATTCATCATTTGGAAACCACCCTTAGTAAAAGATGCACCTGGCTTCCTGGTGAGACGGTGCCATCAATCCCACCCGAGTCACGGGGCCAGCTCAGGGTTGTCAAAGGCCCCAGAGAACAGACACACGTATTTATTCTTATTTGAAGACACGTTGAGAGGCGGTGGAGGGGAGCGGGAAGAGCCACTGAGGACCGGCTTGCAGTGGGCACAGTATAAAAAGCCCTTTGGGAACCGAGAGAACTGAAAGTCCCCTTCTTCGGGGTGCCTTGGTGAGAGGGGGCTCTGTGGGCACTGAATGCCCACCACACTCTAGGATCTTCACAGGCCACGTCTCTGCCCTTTCCCTTCTGGACATAAAGGTGCTGGGCACGCACATGGGGAGGGAGGGAGAAGTCATGTTCTGGGCAAGGAAGGTGGCTTGCCTGCCGGCCTCTGAGGAACGGGCACTTTTGGGGGATGAGGCCCAAGGAAAGAGGGGCGACAAATTATTGTTCTCGTAAACTTGGCAGAGCGGCCTGGCTCCACGGGCATTGTTCTCACCACTGTGGGGAACTTTCGTCCTCAGAACAGCGCAAGCGAGACCCCCGGGGCTGGCCCCGAGCACTGCCGTAGGTAGTTGGCATTTACTGGTCTGACCACAGGCCGGCAGCGGGAAGCACCTGTAGGTCTCCCGCCACTGAGCCCTCGCCATAACCCTCTGCAGGGGATCCTACTGCTGAAGAGCCGCCTTGGGCCGGGAGGAGCTCTGGAGGGGCAGAGGACAGGAGGGGGGCAGGCTGCTGAGCTGGAGCCTGGGGGCGAGGCTGCGGGCAAGCCCCGTGTGGGCATCTGTGCCCACCAGAGAACAGTCCTGGGCAGAGGGCCGGCTGGTTCACCACAGGGTCAGCAAGAGGGGCTGCCGGGACCGAGCCCAAAGTCAGCCAGCGACGGACGCCTCGTCTCATGCGGGTTGAGGGATGAGGCCAGTGGAGACCTTGCCAGGAGACCTCCAAGAGGGGTGTGGACAAAAGGCTGCTCTGAGCGAGATCAAAAGCGAGCTGAAGGAGAGGAAGTGGACACAGGGAATGAACACATGTCCGGGAGTTCTACTGTAGCGGGAGCACAGGACTGGCGTGACACCGGGTCATAGGGTCGGGGTGGGCCATATGGCCGGCCGGCCTTTCCCACAAGCACCGACAGTCTAACCACAGCACAGAAGGCAGAGGAAAGGGGGACACAGGCCTGGCGTGTGCGGGGTTGGGAGGGTACAGGGGCTCCCCGTGGACTGTTTCTATGTGTTGCTGGTAGAGGGAGCAAGGTCCCCCACTGACCGTGGGCTGGGGCGGGGCGGGGGGAGGCAGAGGAGTAGCAGGGGGTAGGGCTCTGTGGGTGGGTGGTTTGCAGGGGTGAGAGGGCACGGGCCGGCCAAACGTTGCCCTGGATAATGACTGTGCCACACTGATAACTCGTGATAGGTAGGGAAAAAACCCTTAATTCCAAAAACCGTGATTCATTTTGTGACCTAAGCCAGAAAGATTCACATTCTAGACGGAGCTTACTCTCCTGTCACTGCTGAATACCTCATCGTCAGATAGTTTGGGAAATAATTTATACAATATTTTTGACATCTGCCCAGCCAGTCAACTGACAGCAAGGCGTTTACCCCAAACCTGGGACCACCGAGACATAGCTACCCTCAAAAATATTCATCATCAGAAAATATGCATCATTTATTTACCAAGCAAAAAAGGGGGCATTATTCAGTGGAACCAAAGCTTCCTTCTCCCTGAAAACCTGTTTCTATTTTCCACGTATGACTAATTTTTAATCTTAGTGACTGAGCGGTAATGCCATTGTCACTGATGCTGACAATGGGGTTTTTTAAGAAGCATATGATAGATGTTGCCTTCATGGTATCCTTTTTTGGTTATTGTTCCTGTGGCGCTCTGAATAGAATGAGTTCAGCCTCCGTGGGGCCCGAGCGAATCCAGGCACAATTGTCGATTAGATGCCATCTTTATGCAAAGCTTTGGGGGCACATACTCGGCCGGCAGCGTGAGGCCAGCTACACACGACAGAAGGCTTCTGTCTGGCCATTACTCACCAAAGCAGGAAAACAGCTATTTACTTAACGTCCATTTGTTCAGAAGGCAGGAAAACTGCATCTTTAATCATCTCAAACAAAGGCACTAGAACCTATAAAACAATCAAACTGTAACGCAAAAGAAACCTGTCCCAGCCTCCTCCGTATTTTTTCAGGTGGTTTCCCGTGACGGGGGTCTCAGGGTCAGAAGACCGCCCTAGTCTGCCAGCCGCGCAACCGGAACCCTGCGCAGCGCCCTCAGCTCCTAGTTTCCACCTCCTCCTTCCATCCTGGGCTGGCCACCTCGCTTCGGTCTCCCAGGGGACCTCAGCTTCCTGCAGGCCTCCCTGCCCGGTGCGCCGTCTGTCCACTAAGGCCCAGTGACCTCTCAAATGCTAACGTTAGGATACTGTTATATGCTCCCGGACCCGCTGGTGCGCCCATACTCCTACACAGACACACACGCCACCCCGCGCAACCCTTCCCCTGCAGGCACGTACAGGTGCACCCGCCCAGGCCGCGCATTTTTAGCACCGGCTGTTCCCCTGCGCGCCTTCCTTCCACAGTCACGTGTGAGCGCCTTCGCTAGGGCCCCTCTGGGCCCAGGAGTCCGTGCCCCATCGGAGGGTGAGTGGGGGCCAGCTAACCCTGGGGGCGTCGTCTCCGTCCTCCCCAAGCCCCCTGCACCGACCAGCTCGTCAATACCCCGGGGCCTGGCCTCGCCGCCTCCGGGGCTGCTCCCTTGCCCGTGCTTCCCGGGCCCACCTCCCAAACCAAGCATTTGCACAAAGGCCGTGCTCCTGAGGGAACCCGGCCTCCGCTTGCACGCCCGGCGCGTGGGCGCACCCACAAGAATCACCCCATCATCCGCCGGCCCTGGCTGTGCCCTGTGCACACAGCTCCCCGTCCGCCAGGCGTCCGCCGTCGCCTCTCCGGGCGGCCTCCCCACACTCAGTCGACCCCGCTGTGTGTTTGGGGTGCTCCCCTCCTCCCAAACCCCGCAGAACACGCTCATCTGCCTCCCCGCCCCAGCTGGAGGCCCGGCGCCCAGCACACCTCGCTCCTGTCACGCGCCCACCGCACCACGTGGGCCCTGGCCACCGACAGCGCCTCTGTGAGCTTTTCTCCAACACTTTCCCATTTGGCCTTCAATCGGCCAAAGCCCCGCGTCGTCTGCGCTCCTTGAGTGTCCGGAGCCGAGCGCGCCCGGGGCGGAAGGCGTGAGGCTCCACCGCAGGCCTCTCCCGTGCCGCCCACCGACGCGCGCATGCGCCCGCCCGCCTTCCCAGAGGCCCCCCGCGGCAGCGCGAGGCGTGGCACGTGGCGGCGGTAGGGGGCGGGGGATGGCAGCTGCGCACGCGCAGAGCTGAACGTCGTGGCTGCGCTGCCCCGGGAGTGTGTCCGGTCGTTTTGGGGGGCGGGGGGGGGGTGTCCGGGAACCCGGAAGAGCCGCAGGGGCGGTGGGACCCGGTCCGTGGGCGCAAAGGGGCCCAGAGGAGGCCCGGCCATGGCCTCAGCGAGCTGTTCCTGTTGCTGACCTCGTTCCTCTCGGTGACCCCGGCCGTGCCCTCCGTGACCGTGCTCCCCTCTCGCACGTGCTCCTTCTGTTCTGCGAGCTGCCCTGCCCGCCGGCCTCCTGCTCCGGCCCGGCCCTTGCCCCGCGCCACGCCCACCGCGCAGGGAAAGCGCCTGGGCCAGCCCTGGTGGGGTGGGGGGAGGGACATCCCGCTTGTCCCCAAGGGCTGTCCTCCCTCTTGGGGAGATGCTGTGGATGTGCTCACCCCTCCCCCCCCACCCCATTCCTCTACGCTAAAGGCTTCCTGCCCAGCTCCCGGCCTACCTTAGGGGGCTCCTCACCGCCTGCCTTCAGACCTGCCCTCCTCTTCGTCACTTTGCTGGTAACACCCCGTAATCTTGTAACACCTTGAGTTTACAGGGTTTTTTTCCCTTTTCTTTCAGTCTGATGCGTCTAAATCGGTAAGTTCTCCGCTAGAGTTGGCAAACGGGCTCTTCGCAGTGGAGTGTATGCCTGCGTTCCCAGGACTTGGTTGTAATATGTCTTTAAAAAAAAATTTTTTTTAAACATTCATTTTTGAGAGTGAGAGGGACAGAGCATGAGCGGGGGAGGGGCAGAGAGAGAGAGAGAGGGAGACAGAATCCGAAGCAGACTGCGGGCTCTGAGCTGTCAGTACAGAGCCCGGCGCGAGGCTTGAACTCACAGACTGTGAGAGCATGACCTGAGCTGAAGTCAGACACTTAACCGACTGAGCCACACAGGCTCCCCAAGACTTGGTTGCAATATTTAAAACTACAAGCGTGAGGGGGCCCTTGGGCGGCTGAGTCGGTTAAGCGTCCAACTTCGGCTCAGGTCATCAACTCGCTTTCGTGGGTTTGAGCCCCATTGGGCTCTGTGCTGACAGCTCAGAGCCTGGAGTCTGCTTGGGATTCTGTGTCTCCCTCTCTCTCTGCCCCTCCCCCACTCGCTGGCTCTTGCTCGCGCACTCTCTCTCTCTCTCCCAAAAATAAACGTTAAAAAATTTTAAGCAAAACATGAGCATGAAGACATATAACCCCCCAGGAAAATGCTCAGGACCTGTTAACTGAAACTGTTCCTAGAGAGATTAATGTAGTAACGGGGGTCAAGATCGAATGCCATCCGTGGACTGTCAGGTCCAATACAGACCTTGTGGGCGGCGTGTCTTTGCTCTTCTTTTGGCTGCGGGCCGACGTGAGGTTGCTGTTGCTGTGTTTTAGGTGTAAACTCAGCTGTACACACCATGGGCTCCGGGCATGACAGGTCATCGGACGTCAGGGCCACGTCAGCTGGCCCTCAGAGTCGACCTGTTGCTTGCCCTGGGGCCTTACACGATGCAGCCCAGCCTTGTGTGTTTTCTTACAGTTACAGATGAAGGCGGGGCCATGGGAGATGGTCACGATTCCAAGCTGTCCGGGTGAAAGATAAAGTTGCCCTCGTGAGATAACAGAATAGTTTTGGGAAGAAAAGGTGGCCTTTGCTGGGCAGGTTGTGATTTTTGTTCACAAGCTGGCTTGGCTCTGGTAGTAGTTTAGTCTGATCGACCCCCCCCCCCCCCCCCGCAGTGTTGAGAATGGGACCGGGGCAGCGTGTGCGCACAGACACGCACAGGCCGCCTGGAGCAAGGGCTTTGGTGTCAGACTGGAGAAGGAGCCGGAGGAGGTGATCTTATCGCTTCTCCGTGCAGTTTCAGTTTCTTCCCATCAAAGACATTGTTTCAACGTTGGCTTTGCGTTTCTCCCCCTGGGAGTCACGTTGAAAGATTTCTTTGATTAAAGGAAGGAGAGAATACTGAACAGATGAAGCTAGAAACTCAAAGAAGTAGAAAGAAAAGGAACCAAACCCCCCAAATCAGGGAAGATGGGGGGAACACCAGGTTTGAGTCTTTTATTTGCTGTTACTATTTCATTTTTAAAGGCACAGTCTTCAGTATGTTACATTTTTTTATTTGGGTAACCCCTGGGCCTTTCTTAGTTTGCATGTCATTTTGATCAATCTAAAACTAGGTACTTTGTGTTCGCTTAAAGTTCGTTTATTTCAAATTTCATAAGGTGCACTGCTTTTCTGTGTTGTGGGTTGGGATTGGAATCAGTCCTAGGAGGGGTGGGTGTGGTTATTTGCCAGTGTGAACCCTTTTGGTGAGTTCTGAGGACCGGCAGCCGCGGGCTGGGGGTGTCAGGGCCACCTGGACCTGATCTCACGTCCCAGGCGCCATATTTGGTCTTCCCAGGGGCCACATTGGTGATGGTCCGCTTAGTGTTTTAACAGAAGTTCTAACTATTTATCATGATCCGGAAATGTTCCCAGTAAATGAATGTTATCTGTGGCTTGTAGCAGTGCTTGGAAAAAAGTACATTCTAGGGGCGCCTGGGTGGCTCAGTCGGTTGAGCATCCGACTTCAGCTCAGGTCATGATCTCACGGTTTGTGAGTTTAAGCCCCTCATCGGGCTCTGTGCTGACAGCTCGGAGCCTGGAGCCTGCTTCGGATTCTGTGTCTCCCTCTCTCTGCCCCTACCCCACTAGTGCTCTCCTTCTCTCTGTCTCTCTTTCACTCTCTGTCTCGCTCTCTCAAAAATAAACATTAAAAATAAACTTTTTTTTAAACTAAAAAAAAGAAACTACGTTCTCCATTTGGAAAGAAAATCCAGGCCAAGAAAATGGTATTATCAGGTAGGGTTTGTTCTCAGTCCCTTTCCTCTGTGGAGGGGGGCTACAGGGATTGTGAGGGGAATGAGGTGGGTGCAGTCAAAGGGGTCCTCAGTGTGGCCTTGGCAATGGAGTTGAGACCTGCACTCCCTGAGTTTGCTGAGGCCTTGCTTTGACTCAAGCAGAAGTCAGAATCCAGTGGGATACAGAACAGTTGGTAAAGAGCACTGCTTGGGGACTGGGTGTCAGTGCCTTGCACATTCACGTGACAGCTGAGACAGAGGCCTGAGGTCCAGCCCTCTCTTGGCTGCCCTTGGCCCTTTGTAGGGTTTTTGTTTTAAATAAATGATGTTGTCACAGTTTAATTGTGAACTTGGCAACAATGTAGCCACATCTTTTTCAAGACTAAAACCAAAAATGGTTTAAAAGGCACTAGGTGTCCTTGTCGCTGGCTTTCCTTTACCTCTCCTATCTGTTTTCTCCCTCTTTCCTGTGTCGGATGATGGTGTAAATAGCTCCCTTTGTCCAGTGGAACAAAGAAAAAAACCTGATGGAAAAGACTGAGGTAGGTTTTGCTTTTGAAAAGCGTGGTGCTATAATGAATACAGGGCTCCGTGACGGGATTTGTGTATCGCTTCATGGGGAAGGGAGTGATGTTTTATATTTTTTATTTATTTTTTTAACGTTATTTTTGAGAGAGAGAGAGAGGGAGACAGAGAGAGAGACAGGCATGAGTGGGGGAGGGGCAGAGAGAGGGAGACACAGAATCCGAAGCAGGCTCCAAGCTCTGAGCTGTCAGCACAGAACCCGACACGGGGCTCGAACCCACAAACCATGAGATCATGACCTGAGCTGAAGTCTGACACTTAACTGACTGAGCCCTTCAGGCACCCCTGGAATGAAGTTTTAGAATCAGGTAGTTTGACTTGTGTTGTTCTAAATACATTTCCATTTTTTAAAAATCATTTTTATGATTTTTATGATTTTAAAATCATTTTAAATGATTTTAAATGTTTATTTTTTAGACAGAAGGAGACAGTGCGAGTGGGGGAGGGGCAGAGAGAGAGGGAGACACAGAGTCCAAAACAGGCTCCAGGCTCCGAGCTGTCAGCACAGAGCGGGGCTTCAACCCACGAACCGCGAGATCGTGACCTGAGCCGAAGTCGGACGCTTAGTCGACTGAGCCACCCGGGCGCCCCAATACATTTCCGTTTTTGAATGCAGCGCCAGGCCTTGGAGTTCAGGAGCTGTTTAACGTGATGTTCTCCCTGAGCAGTGTCAAGTTGCATCTCCTAGGTTTCTGTAATCTGTCCTGGGGAGGAGACGGGCCGTTCCCTTCATGGTCTGCCATTTGCTGCTTCAACCGTGTCCACGCCGTGAGCGGCCTGGCCACCTCTCAGAGGACATGCGGGTGTGGTGGCCCGCACGGCCAGGCTGCTGATTTGTCCAGGTTGCAGGAACTGGGATTGTTACGCTGAAATGATCCGAATGCTAAACATTGCTGAAATTGCACAAAGGTGCCTGGCTGGCCAAACAGAAATGCGTGTGGCCCACATGTAGCTCACGGGCCACGGTATTTGGCCGCTTGCTGCGCGTGGACGTGGGATTTCTCTCTGTGCCTCATGTTCTGTCCCGACTCTTCTTGTTCTCTCATGGAAAATGGCAGAAAGTTCTGGAAACCTTCATTTTGTGCTGCTTTTAATTGTGATAAAATTTACATAACAGAAAATTCATCATTTGAACCATCTGAAAGTCTCCAGTTCCGCGGCAGGAAGCACATCTGCAGTCTGGTGTCACGACTGCCTCCGCCTGGTTCCGGAACCCCGTGTTACCCGGAACAGAAACCCCACACTCCTCTCCCCCGCCACCAGCTCCTGACAACCACTTACCAGCTTTCTGTTTCTGTGAGTTTGCCTGTTCTGGATATTTTACAGAGTGGATCGTACGATACTTGTCCTTTCGTGTCCACGTTCTTTCGCTTGCCGTGTGTTCGCGATTCACCCACGGTGCAGCGTAGATCAGTACTCCGTTCCTTTTCGTGGCTGAGAATATACCACTTTTCACGTTCCCGTTCATGTGTTGAGGAGCGTCTGGATCGTTCGTCCTCTGGGCTCTTGTGGACGTTACTGCCGTGAACATTCACGTACAGGTGTTTATTTGGACACCACGAGGTGGAGTTGTGGGTCTCGTGGTGATTCTGCATTTGCCTCATGGAGGAGCTGCCCGGCTGTTTCCTAAAGTGGTTCCACCAGTTTTCATTCCTACCAGCGGTGTGCAAGGAACTGTTTTCTCTACACCCTTGACAGCACTTGTCACTTTCTGTCTTTTTTGTTCCCGCCATCCCACCGGATGTGTAGTTCGGGGAGCGGAGGAGTGGCTGCGTATGCGTGGCTCGTGTTTGGCGGGTGACCTGGTGCCGGGTCTCCCCCGACGCGGCCCCACTGGCGCGCGCGTTTGGGTGGCAGTGAGGTGATGCCCCGTCACCTGCGCAGGCCATTGCACCTGGTCCTCTCTCTGTCTGGTCTGGGGTCTGTTTCTGTATATATTTTCTCACTCTGATTATTTCTTTAAAAGTTACTTTTGAAGGAGCGTTTTCTAAACCGATGCTTTCCTGGCAGGCGTAGTGTTGATGGATCACTTTGCTGTCACTCCTCCTGAAGCCCCAGGAAGCTTTTGTGGCTTCCCTCTCTGTGCTTCGACTGGGGCTGTGCTCATAGATTTGCTCTTTACCAAACATTAGTAAAAAGAGAATAAAGTCCATTGGAAAGATTGGAGACTTCTACAAGATTTTGAATCTTTCCCTCTGGTTTTGAAACGGCAGCTTGCTGAGTGAGCAGCAGATCCATATATTTATGTATCAGTTTGTGTTTTGTTTTTACTTTTTATTTTTGAGAGAGAGAGAGCACGAGTGGGGGAGAGGGGCAGAGGGAGAAAAACAGAATCCCAAACAGGCGTGATGGGAGGCTTGATCCCATGACCCTGGTGCATCACGACCTGAGCCGAGATCAAGAGTCAGACGCTCAACTGAGCCACCCAGGCACCCTCAATTTGTGTTTTCGGTCGGCACAGACCACCAAGCCAGTGAAGATGAAAAGCCATCCGGGAAAAAAAGCCACGTGAGCATCCTGAAGCGTGATTCTCGTGGCCAGCTTTATAAGCGTCACACGGGGCGTGATGGTGATTCTTGCGAGTACGAGAAGGCAGGGGATGAACCTAGTAGAGACTTCTTCGTGAAGTAAATGGGTGGAGCCCGGATGGGGGTAAGGAACGGTGTTGGTGCCGGGGTGGCGGAGCCTGGGGGTGCCGTGCGGATGAAGCCGGAGGTTGGTCGGGCCACTCCTGGCAACGGCCACGGGGGCTCAGACACAAGCCATTTTCCGAGGCCGCAGCAACACACAGCCTCGGCTCGTGTGGCGCGCTGACGGGCGCTGTGTCCCGTCGCGTGCGGTGGGCACTGCGGGGGTGGCGTGTGCTCTCTGGACCCCTGTCCCTCCCTGTGAGCTCCAGCAGGTGGCCCGCCGGTGTGTTCCCTGTGTTCTGGGGCCGGGGTGCAGGAGGCCCTCAGTGGACATGAGGTGGTCCCCGAGGACGGAGCCCTGCAGGCAGTGCCGCACAGCCCCCACGGAGAGAGCACCACGGCAGGTAGACGCAAGGCAGGGATGGGGTGAAAATGAAAAGCAAATGAGAAATCATAGGCCAAGCATCGGGAAGGAAAGGGCCGCAAGGGCTTGAGGAGGAGCCCTGGATCAGGGCCTCGACCTGACGGAGCGGAGGGCAGGGCGGAGGAGGCGCGGTGCGGGGGGGCCTTCTCTGGGAGTGAGGAGCTGACCGCTGCCTGCCGGAAGAGCGTTAGAGATCGCGGGGAGGAGTGAGACAGGTGGGAGGAGGGCGGAGGAGGGGGGCAGGGGCGCTGGGAGGGGAGGTGGGGGCGTGGCGAGGGAGGAGCGCTGGGAGGGGGCGGGGTGGGGCGGTGCGGAGGAGAGGCAGAGCCCACGCCCACCTCAGGCCGTTGCGTGGGTGCGGAGCACTGTCAACGTCCAGTGGAGGGAACCCTACCTGCCGGCGGTAGGGCTGTGGGGAGGCGTGAGGGATAACTACAGAATGTTCTAGTGGAGGCGCAGCTCTTGAAATGAAGGTTTTGTGGCTCTGCTGGGTTGGGTCGGCCTGGTGGCGTGCACCGCCATCCCGCCGTGGCACGTGAGCTCGCAGGAGGGCGACAACAGCATCACCGGCCAGGCGAGGTACAAGGGGCTGTGGATGGACTGCGTCACGCAGGGCACCGGCGTGTTGAGCTGCAAGATCGGCCACACAGGCCACCTGATGGCGGCGTCCCGGGGGCTGGGCTTCCTGGCCACGCTCGGACACGATGGGCACGAGGTGTGCAAGCTGCAGGGGAGAGGACCAAGTGAAGAAGGCCCGGGTAGCCTTGACGGAGGCATTATTTTCATCGTGAAAGGCCCTGCTGCCTCCAACAGGACAACTTGTTCTGGCGTGGCCACCAGATTGTCACAGACTTTTTTTTTTTTTTTTTTTTTTTTTGAGAGAGAGAGAGGGCAGGGGAGGGGCAGAGGGAGAGGAAGAGAGAGAAGCTTAAGCAGGCCCCAAGGCTAACACAGGCTCGATCTCAGGACCATGAGATCATGACCTGAGCTGAAATCAAGAGGCAGGTGCTTAGGGGCACCTGGGTGGCTCAGTCGACTAAGCGTCTGACTTTGGCTCAGGTCATGATCTCGCATTCGAGTCCTGCGTCAGGCCCTGTGCTGACAGCTCAGAGCCTGGAGCCTGCTTCGGATTCTGTGTCTCCCTCTCTCTCTGCCCCTCCCCCCACCCACACTCTGTCTCTCTCTCTCTCAAAAATAAGTAAACACCAAGAAAACCCTTATTTAAAAAAGAGATGATTAAGTGAGTCACCCGAGCACCCCTGTCACAGACTTTTATAAACCGGTGCCCCCCATGAATGTTAGGTACAAGCTTCGTCCCGCTGTCTTCATTGGCTGGGTGGGGTCTGCCCTGGTCATTCTGGGAGGTGCGCTGCTCACTTGCTCCTGTTCCGGGAGTGACAGCAAAGATGGGTACCGGGTACCCCGCTCCTACCCTAAACACAACTCTGCCACGCAGTATGTGTGAGCTGGGACCCCTGGCCCGGCCCGGCAGCCTATGGTGTGCCCAGCGGGTACCTGAAATGACCTGGGGCAGAGCTCAGCCCGTGGGCAGGGTGCGGAGCAGAAGCCTCGTCACCCCTGCCCTGCACACCACGTATAGTGCCCCGGGGGGGTTGGGTGAGGGAGACACAAAGAGGAGAGGCTGTGCTTTTTATACAGGAATAAAAAGGTATGTTTTGGGGGGAAAATGGAGTGTAGGCACCGGCGAACCACCACTGATGCACTTGTTCCGTGGCTGCATTGCCTCTGGCCAGTCCTTGATGAGCTCCGTCCTGTTACGATCTTTCAGTGAGGAAAGCACAGGACACAATTCACAATACAAGAAGAAGGGACTTGCTGAAGGTCACATGGCCACTAAGCAGAGGATCAGACAGTGGCTGCCAGCAGCCACGTGTGGCTTTGAACCCGAGATGTGGCCGGTCCCCATGGAGCTGCGTTGTGGGCGTAAAATGCATGCTGACTTCGAAGACTCACTAGGATACAAAGTATGAACTAATGCATCAGTTTTTTATGTTGATGACACATTGAGATGACATTGTTTTGGGTATATTGTTTAAAGTTAAGCATGTTTTAAAAGTCCCATTCACATTCTTTTGGCTTCTAGACCATTTAGAATCCACATATGGCTTCACGTTTGTGCTGGGCGCACCGACTCACACCCCGTGAAGGTGGGCGGGGGGCCCTAGTGCAGCCGTGGCCTTCGGGGTCCCAGCAGTCTCCGTGTCTCTTGGTATGGGTTCTCGCCTTCAGCAGCTGTTTGGGGGACGTGACGTAAATATCCTGAGCCTTGTTTCTTTCATCTGCGGAGCAGGGTCAAGCGTGAGGGTGCATGTGAAGGGCTGTGGGGGGTGAAGGGTGTCTTTCGGTGTGCGATCGCTTGCCTTTCCCTGACGGCTGAAGACGTTGATCTTTTCGTGAGCTTGTTGGCCATTTGTACATCTTCTTTGGAGAAATGTCTGTTCAGATTCTTTGCCCATTTTTCATCGGCTTATTTGTCATTGTGGAGACGTAATAGTTACATGTTTTGGACGCTAGACTCTTGCCAGATAAGGGATTTGCAAACAAAAGCTCTGTGAGTTCGTTCCTGGACTCAGTTTTACTCCGTTGATCTGTGTGTGTGTGTGTGTCCTGATGTCAGCACCACGCTGCCTCGACTACCGAAGCCTTGTAGTGTGTTGCGAGGTCAGAATGTGTGGGTCCTCCGACTTTTTTTCTCTCAAGATTAGTTTGGCTCTTCTGGGCATCTTGTATCTGGGTTGTCAGTTTCTTCAACGATTTGGGGATTTGGGTGAGGACTGGGTCACATCTGCAGATTGCTTTGGGGAGTGCCGCCCTCTTAGCACAATGAAGTCCTTTCACCCCACGAACGTGGGATGAGTTTCCATTTGTTTAGACCTTCTTTGGTTTCTTTCGCCAGTGTTCTGTAGCTCTCAGTGTGTAAGTCTTTTGCTTCCTTGGTTAAATTGATTCCATTCATAGATATTTTCTTGTTTGGTGATATTGGAAGTTGAACTGGTTCCTAATTTTCTAGTTGGGTTGTTTGTTATAGGCGTAAACAGACAAAACCGACTTTCTTGTGTTGACCTTGTACCCTGAAACTCGGTTGAATTCACTTACTAGCTCTAATAATGTTCTGGTAGATGTTTTTGGGTTTTCCATCATGCCACCTGCAGAGAGAGTTTACTTCTTCCTTTCCAACTTGGATACCTTTTATATCATTGTCTTGCCTATGTGCTCTTTGGTGAGTGTGATTGTTTTTTTATCACGAGTGTGTGGGATTTTGGCAGGTGCCTTTTCTGCGTCTGTTTAGAGATCTTACGGCTTTTGTCCTGCCACACTGTCATTCGTAGTCTGAACTTGAAAGCACAGTGACCTCAGCATTCTGATGATGGAATGGTGGGCCTTTGCTAGAACTGACTTCCGGGTTTTAGAAGGACGGCAGGGGAGAATGTGTGCCAACCTTAAATACGCCTGGCACACGGTGGGCTTGCGTGTCCAGCCAGTGGCTGCATGGCTCCTTCTGAATGGTGACCGCCACCAGGGCCTGCCTAGGTGCTGAGAGGCAGCTGCACAGCCGTGTGCCACAGCTTCCAGCCGATAGGTGTCCATGGGGACGGCAGAGCTGGAGGTCGCTGAGGGTGTGCAGGTAGCCTCGCGTCCACGGTGAGACCGGGCGTGCCGTGCGCTCTTGGCATGGACACCCGCACGTGTGCTCTCGCTGAGGTCAGCTGCCCGGGAGGCTACCGCGCTTTATGGGAAAGCATTGGACCGTGAATGTACAACCAAAGAAGTTTCCCGAAATAACTTCTTCAGCACCTGGCCGAAGGAGGTGGTGCAGGTGGCCGTGGCAGCCGTCCTGGACCCACCGCACCAGGGCTGGGTGCCATCGGCTGCCGCCTCTCGCAGCCTCTTGACCTCTGAGGCCGCCCGGTTTTCTCAGGAAGGCCTAGTGCTCTTTCGACATCCCCCTGCCTGGCCACTGTTTTTCAGGGGCGCTGGAGAGGCAGTCAGAGGGCGTGGGGCCACCTTGCTTCAGGTGCACCTGTGAGGGTGGCCATGGCTGCCACAGAGCGGGGGATCGCAGGAGCCCAGGAGGGGCACTTTCTGGCCCCCGGAAAACGGGAAGCTTTGGTGGGAAGCTCTTTGAAGATAAGGTGCTACGTTAGGGTTTTATTTCTTTTCTCATTAAAAAATATTGAGTTACGCGTGGGTCAGCACTAACCTGGGCATCCAGCTGAATCACATTTTCCATACGTGCTCGCCCATGGGACTCCCCCAGAGAAAGAACATTCCGGGCCTGTTCCCAGGCTTCCTTCGGCAGGACACCTGTGTGGCTCTGTCCCTGGATTGCTGACCACTGCATGGTGGTGTCCTCCGCCGCATGGACACACGTGACTCCGTTTCCCTGTTGGCATTCAGACCACCAGCCTGAACGAGCACCTCAGGACACGGTGGACAGACAGCCTGACCGCCAAAGAGCTCCGTATCCGCAGGGCCAGCGTCTCTCTGCAGGAGCAGCTGTGGGCGCTGAGCAGAGGGGAGCACGTCCCCGCCCGTCAAAGGAGAAGGTGTCCTGGCCGTGCGCTGGTGCACGGCCGCTTGGTCCGGGGGAGGATGCTGCACGGCCGGCGTCCAGGGAAGGAGCGGAGCCTGTCTGGCCTGAGGGGACCGTCCACGATAGAGCCGAGTAGGAAGGGTTGGGATGTGCCTGTCTCAGCTGAGTGGCCAGCGGGACCCTGGGCCCGGTCGCCATGCCTCCCTTGCGGGGCCTGCTGCTCCCGGGCGCCTCTGCTCAGCAGCCCCTCCCTCATCGTGTCAGTCTTGCAGCCGCACAACCTCGCCTCTCAGCACTGTTGTTTCTGAAGCGCTGCCACCCCCTCTGCGCGTCCTTCCCGAGCGCCAGCCGTAATCCAAAGAAGACGGGGCGGCGGGAAGTCCGGGAACGCGTTGGAGAGGACGCAGAGTGCTGGCCTGATGGGTGTGAGGCGGTGTCTCACTGTGGGTTCGATTCGCACCTCCCTGGTGGTTAATGATGCTGGGCATCTTTTCTGTGCCTATTGGCCATTTGTCGGTCTTTTTGGAGAAATGTCTCTTCAGGTTCTTTGTGCATTTTTTTTTTAAGTGTATTTTTTGAGAGAGAGCAGGAGCAGGAGAGGGGCGGAGAGAGAGGGGGACAGAGTTTCTGAAACAGGCTCCAGGCTCCACACTGACAACAGAGAGCCCGACACGGGGCTTGAACCCATGAACCGCGAGATCATGACCTGAGCCGAAGTCAGACGCTTAACCGACTGAGCCCCCCGGGTGCCCCATTTTTGTGCACTTTTCAGCTGGGATGTCATTTCACTGTTGATCTGTAAGGGCTCATTCTTCATTCTGGGTACAAGTCTCTTATCAAACGTATGATTTGAAAATACTTTCTCCCATTCTGTGGGTTGCCTTTTCACTTCCTTGATAGTATCCTTTGGAAGCACAAATTTTTAAAATTTTGATGAGGCCAATTAATCTTTTTTTGTTGTTGCTTATTCTTTTAGGTGTGGTGCTTAATAGCTTTGCCTAACCCAGGGCCGTGAAGATATATCCCCAGTTCCTTACAAGTTTTATAGTTGCAATGCTTACGTGGAAGTTATTGATACATTTCGAGTTAACTTCTGTACGTGGTGTGAGGTAAGGCTCCAGCTCCGTTCTTTTGCACGTGCACGTGCAGCTGTCTCAACTCTGTTTGCCGGAAACACTCTCCTCTCTCCACTGAGGGTCGTGGCCCCTGCTGAGGGCCAGGTGGCTACACGTAGGTGTTTGGGTCACTTCCGGACCCTAGTCCTGTGCATGTTTATCCGTGTGTGTGTCCTCATGCCGGTGCCACAATGTCTTGATTCTTGTAAGTTTTGAAGTCAGTAAGTGTGAGTTCTCCAACTTTGCTTTTCTCTTTAAAGGTTCTTTTGGCTCTTCGGGGTCGCTGAAGTGTCACCTGAACTTGAGGGTTCAGCCAGCTGGGATTCTGATAGGGATTGCCTTGAATCTGATCGATTCGGGAAGTATCGTTAAGTATTTTCATTTTTGCTGCTGTTGTAAATGGAATTGTTTTCTTGATTTCATTTTTTGGGATGTTTGTTGCCAGCTCTGTCGGGGTCCCCAAGACCACCCTAGTTCAGTGACTCACTAGGAGGCCTCCCGGGACCTGGCGCCACTAAGATGGGTTGCGGCGAAAGGAAAAAGGCACGGAGCTCGGAGAGCCCAGCTGTGAGCTTCCGGGGCCCTGGGTTCGCGGGCCGGCCCAGATAACTCCGGTGTAGCTGTTTGGTTTCCGAGATGGTCACGGCCCCCACCCCACGTTCGCTTTCATTGCTACAGGTTTGGAGCTCGTGTTCAGTCATCATGACTTGGCATTTCCTCAGTCACCCTTGTTTCTCCCCCAGACCCTTTCGTCTGGGTTTTGTGCACGGGGGACAAAAGCGTGTCCACAGAAAAACGTTTCCAGGGCTTGGGCAGGACAGAGTGCTCAATTTCCACAGAAGTTCTTTTTTTAAAAATATTTTTTTTTCAACGTTTTTATTTATTTTTGGGACAGAGAGAGACAGAGCATGAACGGGGGAGCGGCAGAGAGAGAGGGAGACACAGAATCGGAAACAGGCTCCAGGCTCTGAGCCATCAGCCCAGAGCCCGACGCGGGGCTCGAACTCACGGACCGTGAGATCGTGACCTGGCTGAAGTCGGATGCTTAACCGACTGCGCCACCCAGGCGCCCCAATTTCCACAGAAGTTCTAAACGTGCATGGGTCTCTTCTTCTGCTGACCCAGGGAGCGGCCGCATCTGACAGTCCCCCGCCCGACTGCGTGTGTGCGGCAGCAGGGGCAGCTGAGATGGAGGCCAGTGCTCCCTCCCCCTCTGCACAGTGCACTTACCTGCAAAGTCCAAGGTCGAAAGGCGAGACGTGTGGAGGCCGTGCCCACCTGCTCTGGCAGATGTGCAAGACTCTGGTGGGGATGCACTCGGGCTGTGTCCTGAGCACACAGCCCGTCACACTTGATCCCTGTTGGCCCCTCCAGAACGCAGGCCTTCTCCTGTGGGCTTGTCCAGCCGCAGCCCTGACGTTTGTGCAGTTTAGCACCCCACGCGCCCGTGGCCTGAATCTGCATCGTCCCCGGGTCTGAGGCCCGCCTGGGGCCTTCTGTCAGCCCTGTCCTGCTGAGGCTGAAACTCCCACAGCCACTAGTGTCTGGTCTCTGCTTGGGGGCCAATCCGGACAAGACCTTTGAATAAGGATCCCAAGCGGACGGGTAGCTTGCCTTCCGCGGCCGCACAGCAGAGACCCTGTGAGTCCAAGCGCAAGGCTTTCCCTGGCCCTCGTTAGCGTCTGTCCTCCGGGTCAGAACCCGCCTGCTCACAGAGACACGCCTCAGGCCAGAGAGTCACCGCCAAGGGCTCATCAGCCGCCCCACCAGCTTGTCAGACTCCAGTGTGTCTCCGTTTGCAGGGAGCACCTGTGTCCCCAGAGGCTCCAGTAGAGGAAACGATGGTAAAAAGCCACCATTTAGGGAGACTCGAGTTTCCAATACTCAGCTTAAATTCTGACCCTCCCAGTGGCTGCACGACACAAGGCTGTGGGGTTCCACTAGTGTTTTTTCTTGGCACTTTTTCTGAGTGGGACGATCCCTTTAGCATTTATGAAGTTACCAGCATTTAACGTTTTGTATCGATATTTTACTACACAGGTGGATGCAGTAGCCACAAAACAAAGCCATTACAAAAATTCCATTTTTTTTCTTTTTTTTTTAACGTTTGTTTATTTTTGAGAGAGAGAGGGAGAGGGCGTGAGCAGGGGAGGGGCAGAGAGAGAGGGAGGCACAGAATCCGAAGCAGGCTCCAGGCTCTGAGCCGTCAGCACAGAGCCCGACGCGGGGCTCGAACTCGGGAATGGCACGATCATGACGTGAGCCGAAGTCGGCATTTAACTGAATGAGCCACCCAGATGCCCCAAAATTCCATTTTTTTCTTACTGAAAATTTCCTCACGCCCCTAACAGTTACGGTCTTTCCAGGGCTAACCCTACGGCTTCTGGGAAGATCCCAGCTGAAATAGGAGGTGGGGGGTGGGTACGCAGCAGCAGTCTTATCTAAGACTTTGTTCCAGGCCAGGGACCTGATCTAACATTCCTTCTCCCACTCGGAGAGAAGGGCAGTGCACACTTTGAACATTTTCGGCCCACGCGAGCCCCACTCTTGCGATTCAGACGCTTCCTCCCACCCACCTGGAGAAGAGGAGCCCAAGCATCACCTGCGTGGCGCTGTCCCCCTCCCGGTAGCCAGGGGACCCAAGCCCGCTCTCCTGGGACTGGATCTGTCATTTCCGGGTCCCACAGGTAACTTGTACCCTCACTACAGACAGCAGCTCAGCTGGTGTTTCACGCCACGGACGATTTCACGGCCACCCGGGCACCAGGGGTACGTCACGCCTCACCCCCTCCTCCTTCCTCCGCAAAATAAGGCTCTCACACGAGTCGGTGCGTCTGAGCGCTAGGGAATCCCGCTTTTACAGCCACCCTGTCAAGGGTCCCCGGGAGCACTTCTCACTGTGCTGATTCTGTAGGAGCCCGGGACTCGGCACAGAGTCACAGCCGTGACTTCACGCAGCGAAACGATACAAAGCAAGCTCAGCAACGGGAAGAGATGTGCCAGCTTGCGGAGTCGCACGGGACGTGCTCTGCAACGACACGCGTGGGACACCGTCCGCCAGGACGCTCGCTAGACGCTCGGCCCCCGGAGCGTTCGCAGGGCGGGGCACATAGGCGCCCTCCGCCTGGCACGCACCCAACTTCCGGACGCCCGGAAGGAAAGCGGGTGTTCGGCGTAAAGTGCGCGCGCGTGGACACTCCGGGCCCGGGGAGCCCCCTTACCAGCCAGGGCGGGGGCGGGGGGGGGGTGCAGCCCTGGGGGCACGGCCTCTCCAGGGCGGTCAGGCCAGCCGTGCTGCCCCCCTGCCCGCCTCGCGGGTCCGGCGGCTGGCAGCGCTGCTTCTCTCCCTTGTTGGCGCTGGTGCTGTTCTAGCGGGTTCCTCGGGACTTAGAAGCACGTCACCTGCGAACGGTTACTTCTTCCTTTCCAGTCTGGTGCCTTTATTCCTTTCTCTCATCTGAGCGCTCTGGCTGGGCCTCCTGCTCGGTGTCCACCCAGGCGGCCGAGTCCCGTTCCGGAGGCCGGTGCCAGCGCTGGCTCTCTCAGGTGATGTTTACCGAGTGGAGGGCGTCCCTTTCTGTTCCTAGTTTGCCCAGATTTAGGATTTCGCGGAAGGGGGCTGGATTTTGGCAGATGTTTTTTGTGCATCTCCTGAGGTGCCGCGTATTTCTCTTTCCCATTGGTAGGGTGCGTTCCGTTTACTGCCTGTCAGGGGCTAAGTCATTCTCGCGTCCTCGGGATGAGTCCTATTTGGTCGTGGTGTGGCCTTTCTTACATAGTGTTGGATTTGGTTTACTAGTGTTGTGTGGAGAATTTTTGCTTCTTATTTACAGCGGATACTGGCCCACGGTTTTCTTGTGATGTCTTTGGTTTTAGTATCAGGGTAATGCTGGTCTCTGAGTTGGGAAGTGTTCTCTCCTTTTCTGTTTCGTGAAAATTTGTGAAGCATTAGTGTTCATTCTTAAAAAATTTTTTAAATGTTTATTTTTGAGAGAGAGAGAGAGAGAGAGAGAGAGCATGCACACAAGTAGGAGAGGGGCAGAGAGAGGGGAAGACACAGAATACGAAGCAGGCTCCAGGCTCCGAGCTGTCAGCACAGAGCCCGATGTGGGGCTTGAACCCACGAACCGCGAGATGATGACCTGAGTTGAAGTTGGATGCCTACCCGACTGAGCCCCCAGGGGTCCTGGTGTTGCTTCTTCTTTAACGTGTTTTGTAGAATTCACCAGTGAAGCCATCTGGGCCTGGGCTTTTCTTCGTGGGAAGTTTCTAAATGGCCGATTCATTCTCCTTACTTGTGATAGGCCTTTTGGATTTTCCATTTCTTCCTGCATCAGTCTTGGTGGTTCGCATCTGTTCAGCTAGTCCCTCTCTCCTGGACCATCTAACTTGTCGGCATACTTGCTCCTGGTTTGCCCTTCTCACCCTTCCTGTTTCTGTACCGAAGTGTTCCCTTTATTCTCCGTTGCCATGGCTGTGGTTCTAGAAGCTTTCTCACTGTGACGAGTGTCCTCACAGGCAGAGGGGAGTTTCTCCTAGTGGGATGTGTGTAAGGGATGCCAAGTGATTAGACCACAGGACATTCATCCGAATAAGGCTGCATGCGCTCCTGACCTCCGGATCCCCAGAGGCAGCTGCTGGAGGCTTCCGGCCTGCCCCCTCCTCGCTCTGTTCTCCCCCCAAAGCCTTCTGTCCTCCCTCTGCCCTCGGGCACCTTGGCATTTTCACCTGTGCTGTCCTGGCAGTCGTCCCAGAGCAGCCCCTGGACACGGAGCCCACACTCCTCGACTGCCTGGGGACAGATGCCCACTTTCCAAGCTGCTCTGCCGCAGCGTCTCTTCACACCGCTCCGGCAGCACGTCCACTCGTACCCACGTCCAGGCGCACTTGAATGTGAGTTCCTGGAAGGAGGACTGGGGTTGAAGCCCGTGTGCACCGCTGTCGTCTGCCCTGTGCCATCCCAGGGCCGCGTGTACCCAGCATCTCTCAAGGAGTGTGGAGCAGGGTAAGGGGGCCTTAGTTGCCACACGTTTGATTTTCTTATAGAAGGTGGAACAGGGTGGGGGGGGTGCCTGGGCGGCTCAGTCGGTTGAGCTCAGGTCACGATTTCGGGGTTCATGTGTTCATGCCCACATCGGGCTGGCTGCTGTCAGTGCAGAGCCTGCTTCAGATTCTCTGTCTCTGTCTCTCTGCACCTCCCCCGCTCAGACTCTCTCTCTCTCTCTCTCAAAAATCACACACACACACACACACACACACACAAGGTGGAAGGGGGCTGAGCATCTTCTCAAGCGTGGAAAGGCTTTTCTGTTTGCCCCTTTGCCTGTCGTGTTTCAGATGCCTGCACTGTCCCTTTCTGTGAAGTCAAGTCTGGAATGACTCTCCCTCCATCCTGTGGAGGGCTCTTTGGTGGCGCAGGCAGTGGCCCTGCGGCCCCGGGGCTTCACCCTCCACTCTGGGAGGGCGGCAGCGAGGGAGGTGCGTGGGCCGACGCCTTACCTGGCCGGTGGGCGGGCCAGGGGCCAGTTTGGGAAGTGTGGCCCTTCTTTCGCCAGATTCCTACAGAAGCTGGGGGAGCGGCTCACAAGACTGAGCGTGCAGGCCACAGACAAGGAGGGAAAGCAGGTGGCCTGGGTCGGCGTCGTCTGGGTTCCTGGGCCCCCACGGTCAGCACAGGCCCTTCGTAGGATGGGCACCTCTCTGACTAGCATGCCTGTGACACCAAGTCCCCTGTCACCTGTTTTCCTTCCCCGAGAACTGTGGAACAGTATAAGGCCAGAAGGGGGACAGGGAGCCCCGTGTGGTGTGGTGACCCCGAGCATCAGGCTGCCTGTGTCCACCCACCCACGAGGCGCTCAGCCCGCTCGCCAGGTGTGAGCATGGCCGGGTCGCCCATGAGGCCCGCATGGTGGATACTTGGGCTGTGTCTGGGGAGGCTGGCCCCAGTAGGCCCCTGTGCACCCCTGGAGGGGTGGCTGTGCTGTAGTGGAGACAGGGAGAGAGAAGTGGGGCTCATCCCATGCAGGGCTCGAACTCACGAACCCTGAGATCATGACCTGAGCTGAAGTCAGACACCCAAACGACTGAACCACCCAGGTGCTTCTATTTATTTATTTTTAAAGTTTATTTTGAGAGAAACAGAGATAGCACAAATGGGGAAGAGTCAGAGAGAGGGGGAGAGAATCCCAAGCAGGCTCTGCACTGTCAGCACAGAGCCTGACGCAGGGCTCGAACTCATGAACCGTGAGATCGTGGCCTGAGCCGAAACCAAGAGTTGGACACTTAACTGACTGAGCCCCCAGGAACCCCTATATTACACATATTTATCAAATATTAGAGTCTTACATCCCTTCCCAACTGTAGGAGGATCTGAGAGCATTTACACCCCCTTCTAGCAGACGTGCTTTGTTGTTTAGTGTTTCAGTCGACATCCCTCTTCGAAACATGTGGTGCTTGGACCTAGTTCATATCAGTCATTTTGTCTGCTCACCGCTCCACCTCGTGTCGAAGACCATTATTCTATCATTTGCCTTCGTTTTGCAGGGTAAACTGGAGAGGCTGTTTCAGTCAAAGCCCCAGTGATAAACTGTCTTATATTTTATGTGTCTGTGAATGTCCATGTTCACCTTCTTTATGAACAATAATTTTGCCGGGCATGCAGTTGTAGGGGTTTCCTCCCAGCACGTCAAAGGCACCAACCGACTGCTGCCTCTGTTGCTTTGAGAACTCGACCGATGGTGTGACCATGGCTGCTTTGTGGGTGATTGAGTCTCTTGGACATAAAGATCTCTTCTTGCTGGTCTGTGCTTTCACGGTGTTGTGTTTAGGTGTGGATTTCTCTTTATTTTGCTGCTTCCTCTACATCATGCTTCCCAGACCTGGGAATTTATGTTTTTCATTAAATAAAGAAAAGCTCATAGGAATACTGTAAATGGGGTTCCAAAACAGTTCAGTCCTGTGAAGCACAGCATCTCGTCCTCATGAAGAATGGAGCGAGCCTGCACACATGCCAGCCCCCTCCAGGCTCTCAGCTGTGGATTGGCACTACTTGTTTGCAGTTGCCTTTTATGACTTAACTATCGAAGGTGATGGTTTTGGGTCTTGAGGGTGGCTGGAACTTCCAGGCTGTTGGTAATGATTTCAATGTCCTTTTCCTATCGTTGATTATTTTGCTGGCCCAATTATGGGGAGACTGGACTGGTTAAAATTGGGAGTGGAAACACTCATCTTCCCCTGGTGGGGTTGGATGACGTCTCCCTGCCTGACCTACCTTCACCTCCATCCTTAACCTTGCACAATATGAGAGCTTGAGCTTGGATGGAGCAGAGGGACCGGGTGGGCTGTGGCAGCCAGCCGCTGATGAAGTTGGAATTTGCCTAATCGTGAGGCTTGTCACTGCAGGCCCTCACTGGGTGTCCTCTCCTTCACTCTCTCCTCCTGGGGCTCCTGTCAGGTCCATGCCAGACCTTCTTATTCTGCTTTACAAATCCTTTAACATTTCCTTTATATTTTCCATCTCCTTGTGTGTGTGGTATTCTGGATTTCCTTGGATGTATCTTCCATTACACTAATGCTTTCTTCAGCAGTGTCTAATCTGATATTTAACCTACCTAGTGAATTCTATCAACAATTATACTTTTAATTTCTAAAAGTTGTCTTTTAAAAACTGTGCCTGCTCATACCTGATAGCCTTTTATTGCTTTCTCATTCCTGTACACACTTCATACAGAACTACTCCCTTGCCTGCATTATCTGGTAATTTCATTATCTGAGTTCTGAGGTTGATGTGCACCGTTTGCTGTTTTCTTTGACCCTCATTCAGTGAGAGCTTTCTGTGTGCCTGCTGATCTCTGTAAGCTCACCGCCTGACTTTATAAACAGGAACACCACAGATCTAAGTAGGGGAAGCTTTCCTCCACTGGTATCTGAGAGGCACCATGAACCTGGGACCCTTCAGCCTATCTGAGGATCTTGGCTCAGCATGGGAGTCCCACGCTCGGTTTCCCACCTCACTGGCCCAAGAGCCAGCAGCTCAATAGCTGTGGTGCCACTGAATACACTCTGAGGGCAATTCTGCCCCTACAGGCTGCACACCCCTGGGCCAAAACTCACATCTTTTTTTTTTTTTAATTTTTTAACATTTATTTATTATATTACTGAGAGAGAGAGACAGAGACAGACAGAGCATGAGTGCGGGAGGGGCAGAGAAAGAGGGAGACACAGAATCCGAAGCAGGCCCCAGGCTCTGAGCTGTCAGCACAGAGCCCAACGTGGGGCTCAAACTCACAAACCAGGAGATCATGACCGGAGCCAAAGTCAGATGCTCAACCGACTGAGCCACCCAGGTGCCCCTAAAACTCACACCTTAAAAGAAATAGGTGGAGGGGCGCCTGGGTGGCTCAGTTGGCTAAGTGACCAACTCAATTTCAGCTCAGGTCACGATCCCACAGTTCATGAGGCTGAGCTCCCTATCGGGCTCTGTGCTGACAGCACAGAGCATGCTTGGGATTTTCTCTCTCTTTCCCCCTCTCTCTGCCCCTCCCCAACTGGCACATGCACACTCTCTCTCTCAAAGAATTCAATAGGTGCCTCAAGAGCCCTAGACTTGTGCGATTTTTGAGGTCCCAGCCAGTAACAGGACCCCAAATGATTCACCATCAGTAGTTAAAGCAGAGCAGACAATTACCATGAGGTGGCACCAAACCACAGCCTGACCAGGATAGATTTGGATCATGAAGCTGGACCCCAGAACTCATGGCCAGGTGACTGCTCAGATTTATCTTCCACGATAAACTTTCAACAACAGGACCTCACTCAATTCATTACGGCAGAGTTCTAGGACATGTGACAAAGACATCTCACCATTCTTACCTGGCAGGTGACACATATATCCACGACGCTGTCACAGTGTGATATGAAAGGTTAAGTCAACAACAGTGAATTCACTTAAATTTTACTTCCTGCCTTTTCTGACTGCAGATTGCGAGGTCCTGTGGGTGAGCACATTTCTCACACCCCTTCACACCCCCTAGTGCACCCTGACCTGCTTTGAACACATTTAGCCCATTTGTTGATTAAAACTCCTGAAGAACCAGCTCAGGCGTCACCTCTCCTGGGAGCCCTTCCCGGCGTCTTCACCTTGTCCCGTCATGGGTGTGTACCTCTGTCCTGTGCTTCGTCCCCTGGAGGAACTTCTGTTCCTGGACTTTTTGTTGGACACCACATGGCTTGTTACCCTGGTCTGTAACCTCTCTAACCTGCGAAGCCCCTGCGTGCAGAGGTCACACGAATCTGTCTCTCCCAGCAGAGTGGCCACAAAGCCTGGACAGGTGTGTGCTGGGGAAACATTTGTTGAAAGTACCGGTATCTTAAACTCCCTTTTCTTGCACTGTGTTTCCGAGGCTGAGCAGAGAGAGCTCTCCAAGCTGCGCCCACCGAAAGCAGAGTTGTGTTCTCGCCGCCTCCCGCCAGCCTGCGCTCTCCTCCGTGTGCCATCTTTCACACACTCCCCTACACGTTTCCCTCTTCCGTGGAGTCTGTTCTGCTTTGGCATTTTCTGTACCAAGGGCTGTACTTGGGTGGAGACACACAGACATAAACACAGCGTTGATACAAAGTCGACAGTGACTCCTGCCTTTTAAAAGAACTAAACAAGAACAAAAACAAACCAAAACACTGATAGACGGATCTCAAAAACCTGGAGTAGAGGGAAAGAAGGAAGACAGAAAAGTAAATATTAAATCATTCTATTTACATCAAGTTCTAGACCGAGCAGAACCATAGTGACAGAAACGAGGTCGCTGCTCGCCTCTGACGCTGACGGCTGAAGGGGGCGACGGAAATGGTCTAGAATCTGGACAGAATGATGGTTCTAAAGGTCAGATCAGATGGTTTGTCCAGTCTCCGGAAACCCGCACGCGAGATCCGTGCGTTTCACCGTACGCGAATCACACCTCCGCAAGAGGCGTGTGGACGCGGGATTAGTTCCGGAGGACCCCCCCACCCCCACCCCCCGCCCCGTCCCCATCGGAGCCCCGTCTTCGGGGAGGCCTGCGTCCCCTCCGGGAAGACCAGCCTCCCCGAAGGCTCCCTTCCTCTTCCGAGCGCGGGCCAGGGTGGCCGCGGGCACAGCACGGAAAGCCCGGAGGCCGCCCCCGCCTCCCCGGCCCGCGGTCTCCCGGCGCTGCGCCCTCCCCCCCCCCCCCCCCCTCCCCGGGCCGCGGCGGGGCGGGGCTCACTCGGCGCCGTGCACGCGCCGGTGCTGGATCAGGTGCGAGCTCAGGCGGAAGGCGCGGCCGCACTCGCCGCAGCGGAAGGGCTTCTCGCCGCTGTGCACCCGCCGGTGCCGGAAGAAGCCGGACAGGGCCCTGAAGGCGCGGCCGCACTCGCCGCAGGCGTACGGCTTCTCGCCGGTGTGGATGCGCCGGTGCTCGCTGAGGAAGGAGCTGCGGCTGAAGGCGCGGCCGCACTCGGGGCAGCCGAAGGGCCTCTCGCCCGTGTGCACGCGCCGGTGCTGCAGCAGGTTGGAGCTCTGGCCGAAGGCCTGGCCGCACTCCCTGCACACGTAGGGGCTGTCCCCGCGGTGCGTGCGCCGGTGGCGGGCCACGTTGGAGCTGTGGACGAAGGCCTTCCCGCACTCGCCGCAGGCGTACGGCCGCTCGCCCGTGTGCGTCCTCCGGTGCTTGGCGGCGTCCGACCTCTGGCCGAAGGCCTTGCCGCACTCGGCGCAGCCGAACGGCTTCTCCCCCGTGTGCGTGCGCCGGTGGCGCACCAGGTTGAAGCTCTGGCCGAAGGCGCGGCCGCACTCCTCGCACACGTAGGGCCGCTCGCCGTGGTGCGTGCGCTGGTGGCGGACCACGTGCGAGCTGTGGATGAAGGCCTTCCCGCAGTCGCTGCAGGCGAACGGCTTCGCCCCGGAGTGAATGCTCCGGTGCTTCGCCGCGTCCGAGTGGCACTGGAAGCTGCGGTCGCACGCGCCGCACTGGTAAGGCCGCCCTTTCCGGGGGCCTCTCCCCCCCGCCGCGGAGCCTGCGTCGGGGGCGGCGACGCCGCCGCTGCTGTCCCGGCCGGCCCCCCCTCCGGGTTTCTCGGAGACGGCTGGTGGCCCGGGGGAGCCTCCGGCCTCCTCGTCCCCACGACCGTCCGGAAGCCGCGGCGCCCGGGCAGGCCCCCGGGCCGGCCCCGGACCGCTCTCCCCGCGGCACCCCCCTTCTTCGGAAGCCTCCTGCTTCGGCGCTGGCACCGTGCTCGGAGCCCCCCGCTCCGCCACTGAAGCGGCACGGCCGCCGGCCGCCGGCGCCAGGGACGCTGGAAAAGAGGGTCAGAGACGTGTGACTTGAGGCCCAAGGAAGCTCTAGGACAGCGCACATGCACGCGAGGGGCGCGGTCACAGCGCAGAGCAGACACCTGCGCGCTGCCGGCGCGGTTCCTGCCAGCTCTCCCCTTCCTTAACAGCCGTGCTCCTAGTAGTGGGCAAGGCCACGAGAGGGCAGATCGGGACCCTCCGCTGTGACTCCAGGGTGGCCTGAGCCTCTACCCACAGTCTCAGGAGGGCAGGGGACAGACGCCTGGGCTCTGCCGTATGGCCTGGGAGGCAGACTAAACGGGCAGCAAGCCAGATCACCAAAGTAGAGATACCGGGAGGAGCGGGCTAAGAGCGCCTGGTGGCCCACGTCCTGGTCCCAGCTCACTTCTACAACCCCAGACTCCCCACAACCCACAGGGCCTCTGGCCCGCACAAGCAACAGAAGGCTTACTCAGAAATCAGTGCCAAGAGTAAGCAACAGCGACGGGGGACAGAGCCGCTGGGCTGAGGAAACCCGCTCCCGCTCCCACTCGGGGCCCGGCTGCCCAGCGGGAGGCTGCTGCCAGCTCTAGGCCCTGCTGGCTCCCGGGCACAGACCATGCACCCACTTAGACAAATGCCTTTAGGGACGTGGTCGCAGAACACCGGGAGGTCACAATGCGGGGCGGTTCTTGCCACCTTCGCAGGGCCTGGAGGGGGTACCTGGGAAGGGGGACAAGGATGCTTCCCTGCAGGTGGCCCAGTGGAGGGCAGTCCCCAGGACAAGCCCATCAGCCTGCAGACCAGCTTTCCGAAGAAAGCTGTGCCTGTATTGCCGGACTGGGGCACTTCCCTTCTCCGCTCTGCCCCCAGAGCTGGGCACAGGTGATAAAGCCCCCTGCGTAGCTGGGGCGGGGGCAAGGCAGGTTAGGGCCCATGGGCACCCACAGCCATTCCCCATGGGTTCCCTAACGAGGGAGCTGTCCAGCTGAGCAAGGGCAGTGGGGCCAGGCCCAAGCACACGGCTAAGAAACAGGAGGCCCCTGGGAAGGCCCCGCCTGACCTGTGGTTTGGCAGACTTAGAAATTCAAGAAAGAGTCTCATAGGCACTGGTTATGAGGCAAGGGTCATTCAGAATTAGAATTGGAGGGAGGGGGCATGAATACCCTTTCCGGTTCCACTTGGTCAGGCCTCCGGTCCTGTGACCTGCTGGCCTCCTGGGGCAGCCCTGTGCAGGGGGCCCTCCCAGTGACAACCTCCCAGGGGTCCCTGAGGACCCCTGAACACAGAGCATTTGTTCTCGCCGGGGGCGGCTTTGCCCCCGGGGCACATCTGGCTTTGTCAGAAAACATCTCTGGTTGTCAAAACTGGGAGGGGGTCATCCTGGCATCCTGTGGGGAGAGGCCAGGGGTGCTGGGGCGTAGCCTAGAACGCACGAACACCCCTACAGAAGGCGTCTTCTGTCCCAGAATGTCTACATGCCAGAGCTGACAGACCCTGCCGGAAGGAAGTCTTCCCGAATGGTTGTAACTGGAGAACTGTCCCCAGCTTGACATGCACGAGGCCCATCCGGGCGGCGCTGGCCTCACGCTCGCCCATATCCCACTCGCAGGCCAGAGATCTCACGGCCTGCGCTCAGGGCCAGCAACCAACACAGGGTGCTCTTTATTCCCTGAAAATGTGTGTTCTGCTGTAACCCGTTTCTCTTCCGCCACTCTGTGTGCGTGGGCATTTGCTAAAATCATTTCATCCCAAAGCGAGGGACTGTGAAGAGCCCTGTGTGGACCGGATCTGGCCAGGGTTAAGGTCAGGTGGGGGAGGGAGAGGCCCAGCCTGGACGTCCGGGACTTGAAGGGCAGCTTCAAGGCAGGGCCCAAAGAAGGGGTGAGTGTTTGTTCGTGGACACTGGGGTTCTTTGATCTCAAGGGAGAATAGAAGCAGGTGTGTGGGGTTCTGCAGAATGCTCTGGCAGCCGTGGCCACACTCCACCCAGGCCCCGCCCCCGACGCAGCAGACAGCGTATGTGGTGGCAGAGCCCGAGGCAGCGCGTGTGTCTGCACGGAGGGGAGACGGTGCTGTCCCGAGCGCCACTTGTCCCACACCGCAGCAACAGCAGTAAACTGGATAGGAGTCCTCAGCTTCGACAGCCCTCAAGCATGGCCTTAAGTCTTCAGGACAGAGGGAGCCCGGAGCCCGAGAGGGCAGTGGGCGGGAGGCTAGCCAGATTCTCCCTCGTCATACTCTTCCGGCCACCTGGTCTGGGCCCAAGCTAGCCTAGCCGGGGTGCTGAGAAACAGGGCCAGAATTAAGAGTCTCATTCTCAGAAGTCTCCAGGCGGGGGGGGGGGGGGGGAAAAACGGGGGGGGGCAGAGCTGGGCCAGGAGAGCAAAGGGATACAGCAGGCAGTGGCGAGGATAGCAGGCAGCGGGGTGGGAACCGGGCCGGGCAGAGGGGATGGGGTGCTGCTGCCCCATCCCAGCTACATCCCTAGCCGCTGGGCAGGTGGCCTCTGGGGGCCCCGATTCCTAAGCTGTCCCCCCCCCCCAGCCCCACCTGCCTGTCCACCCCTCACCTGTGTGTGTGTCCATCAGGGTGGCCGTCTCATTGGTGTGCTGGAGACCAGACCTGGGGGCGCGCCTCGCTGTGCCTTGTGGGAACGCCAGCAGCGGGTACACCTGCCTGAGTAAGAAAGAAGACACGGGGCGGAAAATGCCAGTTTGGAAAGTGGGGACGAGCCCAGAATGCCTTCCGAGAGGTCAGCGCTGCTCCTGGAGACCCTGAAGGAGCCACCTCATGCACTGTGCCTGTTTCTGCCACGAGAAATCAAAGTCGTGACACCCCAGGAACTAGTGTCCCGGAGGATACCCCCTGGGAATGCTGTCTGGACCACGCTGGCTCCCCCGTCCTGTCCCCAGCAGACGGAGAGCGCAGCTGGGTGTGGCAGCCCCTGCTCGCTCGCTCGCTGCCTGCGGTGGCTTCGCTCCATGAGGAACAAGCCCACAAGGCCTCCGGTCAGCGCTCAAACGTCTGGAGACGTGTCTAGGGAATTACTTTTTTCTTGATAATCGTAAAGATTTGAATATAAAAATATGAACCCCCCCAAAATAAAAAGTCATTTGAGGGGCGCCTGGGTGACTCAGGCGGTTAGGCATCCGACTCTGGAGTTCAACTCCGGCCATGATTTCATGGTTCGTGGAATCGAGCCCCACATCAGGCTCTGTGCTGACCGCGCAGAGCCTGCTTGGGATTCTCTCTCTCTCTCTCTCTCTCTCTCTCTCTCTCTCTCTCTCTCTGTGCCCTTCCCACTCTCACATGCTCAACTAAATAAACTTACAAATGTTATTTGACTGGTGCACTTTTGGATTGAGAAGTGACTTTGCTATGCTTGATACTAAAGTCTGACAGATTTAACTACACAAAGAAATTTAGGATAAACAAAGAAATGAAAAAAAAAAAAAAACTGGGTGGGGGTATGTTTGTAACATAAAGATTCATATCCTTAATGTATAAAGACCACTACGTATTAATGAGAAAACGTGAAAATTGGTAAAAGTCACAAACAAGTAACCACAAAAAGAAAGCAGACAAGTGGCCAATATATTTTTTAATATAAGTCCCTCATTTGTCCCACCTCATTTGCAATTGAGAAATGTAATTTAGGAGCGCCTGGGTGGCTCAGTCGGTTCGGCGTCCGACTTCGGCTCAAGTCGTGATCCTGCGGTTTGTGAGTTCGAGCCCCTGCGTCCGGCTCTGTGCTGACAGCTCAAAGCTTGGAACCTGCTTCGGATTCTGTGTCTCCCTCTCTCTCTGCCCCTCCCCTGCTCAAATTCTGTCTCTTAAAAATGAATAAACGTTAAAAAATTTTTTTGAAGAAATAGAATTTAAAATATCACTTTTGACTCTAATGTGGCAGCACCTTGGGGGCGAGGAGAAGGTTGGGGGAGACAGGCACGGTCCTCCACCAACGCTGGAGAGTAAGTGCCCCGCTGGGGGGGGGGGGGGGCGCGCTGGACAACTTACAAAGCAGTCCTACTGTGACTTCGCTTCTGGGGAGTCACCCCAACAGTGAGATCACGGGTGCTGGCAGAGACCTGCCTGTACGGACATTTCGTCTCCAACTTGCTCGGGAAGAAACCTTGGACATGACGCCATTTCGACTAAAAACAAGGGAAGGTTCAAGTGCGTGAGCAGCTGGTAACGAAGCGACCCCTGAGGCCATCTCACTGGTCAGGGGGCTCCCGAGGCCGTCACGCCGGTCCGGGGAGACGCCCCTGAGGCTGTCACTCCCCACGGCGCACGTGCAGCTCCTTCCAAACGAGAGCCCGGCAGACACGCACGTACCCGCCCGGGCGCCAGGTTCCCGCCCCGGCACAGCCCGTAGCCGCCCACCGCCACTCACCTGCAGCCCCGCCGTCCGCCGGAAGCGCCGCCGTCCCCAGCGCCGCGGCGCGGGCACTTCCGGTGACGCTCTAGGCCGCGGGAGGACTGTGCGCTCGGCTGCCCGGGAGGCCGCGGCGCGGGCGGCTCTCGGTGACGCTCTAGGCCGCGGGGCGGGGTGGGGGGACTGTGCGCCCCGGCTGCTCCCCGCGTGGGCTGCGCGCGCAGGACGCTGGCTCCGCTCGCGGCGGTGTCCGGGGGACCTCGCCCGCCCCGCCCGCCTCCCGGAGCCGCGACCCCCTGCGAGCCCTGCCTCCCTCGCCTGCAGCCGGGCCCGGGTGAGGCCAGACGGTGGCCGAGGCGGCCGCGGGGCGAACGAACGAGCCGACGAGGCGCGTGCGGGTGGAGAGCGGTGGCGGCGCCGCGGGGGCAGAGGGCCGTCCGAGGGAGGCCCGGGGGTCCGCTCCCCGGAGAGGGGCCGGGAGCGCCCGCGGCGGGGCGGCTTCGCGATCGCGGCCCTCCTCCCGGCTGCGGAGACCCCCTCTGGCTCCCGGTCTCCCTCGCCAGCGGCTTGCAGTGGGGGCTTCACATTGACGGCGGCGGGCGCCGCCCGAGGACCCACGGGAGGGTCCGCAGGACCGGCCGAGGGGGCTCTAGGCTTCACGCAGGACCGAAATCAAACGCGAGCCGGAGAGAAGTGCAAACGGTGCATTGAGCAGAGGTAGACGGTAGCCGCGAAGCGTCTGGGGGACCCGGGAAGGAGAGGGGTTCTCCCCGTCGCGTGGGGTGAGGGGCTCACACTGGAAAGGGGCCCAGGGCACTGTTGCTTCGGGAATCTAGGCTAGGGTCCGACCAAAGGCCAGGTGGACAACGGGTGTTACTCTATAAATCATCAATACGGATGGCGAACGGTTTTCTTCTTCAGGCGTGTCCGGGTCGCTTCCTGTCCTGCGTGTGCTGCTCCCACAACCGGGTGCCAGAAGAGGGCTTTTTCTTTGCCGGCTAGAACGGTGACTTCATCCTGGGCTGCGGGTTATCTTTCTTTTCCAGCAGGTTCAGGGGTGCATCTGAGGGTGGCTGTTGTTTGTTTCGGCTCAGGATCCCTTCCCTCCTGCGTTCTGATGAGAGCGCAGCACCTTTCCTTCTGGGGAGTGCTCCTCTTCCCTCCGATCCCCCCTAGATCATTCTGGAGCCGAGGCCACACCGAGCCCTGTAGGATGAGAAGTGGAAAGGCGACGGGGGGTCGGGCGCCTGCGTGGCTCAGTCGATTAAGCGTCGGGCTCCTGATATGCTGGGGCCATGATCTCATGGCTCGTGGGATGGAACCCTGATCTCATGGCTCGTAGGATTCTCTCTCCTTTTCTCTCTGCCACCTCCCCCTCCCCTCAAAGATAAATAAACATTTCTTAAAAAGAAGAGGAAAGTGACAGACCTGGTCACATCAAGGGTCTGGTCCCGGCCAGGAAGCCTGGATTCCCTGGGTTGCTGAAGCCGCTCCTGACCGCGTGGGCTGCCCCAGGCCCTTCGAAGCCTGTGCGTGCCCCCGGTGGTGCCAAAGAGCTCCTGCTGCCGACGCTGTTGCTTTGGCGGTTGTCCACTTGACTTCAAGGGTCCAGGCCCTGGGCCCCCAAGAGCTGGCAAGTGCCCTGAGGAGCCAAGGGGCTTCTTCAGTAGGACCGGGCAGGTGCTGAGGGAATGGGCCCAAGCTCACGCCGACTGGCCTGTGGCCCCAGCCAGTGCATGCGACCTGTCCCTCCACTGATGCGGCCCGTCTGTAGCCCCGACTGTGCCAACCACCTCTTCGAGTATTAAGAACCCTGAGAGAGACGCCACTTTGCAGACAAGGAAATCTGGATTCCCAGAGCAAGCTGGCGCACAGAAAAAGGAAGTGACCCGCCTCGCTTGGCCGGGATAATCCCGGCTACTTTCCACCAGCAGACAGGCACCCAGGCTCTGTGGCTGGAAACCATGGCGGCCCACGCGCGTTGCTAGCAGGTGGGCTCTGCTCTGTCGGTCGTTGTCATTCCGGGGCTGGGCCCCCAGCACGGGCGCTGCTGGAACACGGCGGGTCACTAGACGGAGGGCAGAAAGAATTCGGGGGAGGCCTGCGGGCTCTTCGTGGTTCCCTTTTAACGTTTATTTATTTTTTGGGACAGAGAGAGACAGAGCATGAACGGGGGAGGGGCAGAGAGAGAGGGAGACACAGAATCGGAAACAGGCTCCAGGCTCTGAGCCGTCAGCCCAGAGCCCGACGCGGGGCTCGAACTCACAGACCGCGAGATCGTGACCTGGCTGAAGTCGGACGCTCAACCGACTGCGCCACCCAGGCGCCCCTCGTGGTTCCCTTTTAGCACAGGCCTTAGGCACAGCCAGGTCCAGGTGAACTGGGCTGTGCGATCCTACCGTGGCCTGAAGAAAAAATGGCAGTCAAGACCACAGAGGACAGGACTGGCCGGTGGCCAACAGTGGTGCCAGGAGGGAATGAGCCCCGGTGGTCTGAACCCACACTCCCTGCCAGGACAGTTGCCTCTTTTGGCCCCAGAGGAGCTTCAGAATGCAAGAGAAGAGGGCAGGATGGAGATCCCAGGCGGGGAGACCCAGAAGCTCCCTCAGTACCCTGCAGCCCCCCACCTTCCCGCCTCTGGCCTCCCCCAGACTCCGGCTCCCTCGGGCGCCTCTCCTACAAGCCCCAAGTGCAGCAGCCGGCCAGCCCACCCCCCACGTCCTCTGTGCAGAAGCTTTTTCAGGGCAGGCGGCATCGGTAAACACCCACTATATGTTGTGTATATATGTTGTATTATTTATTTGTAAATAATTATTTAAAAAAAACATGTAAAAATTAAAACATTTAAAAGGATGATCTCAATGGAGAAACAGGTTTCCCTCTGCCTTCCAAGGAAATACCTCGGGTGTTCTGGAGAGCTGCTCCTCCCACAGGCGACTTTGCTAACGGCAAGTCCTGCCTCCTGCCCGCGAGCCTTGGCTCCCACCGCCCGCTGGACAGTCCAGCTCGGGCCCCGCCCCGCACACGCCCCTCGCTGTCCCCAGCCTTTCGGGTTCCATCCCGCCTCCCGGCAGGGACTGGGACCGGACGGTAGGGGGCTGAGCCACCCCGACCTAGAGGCCGCCCGGCCCTCACTCCCGCCCTCCCCGCGGCCAAGGGCTACCGAGCTGCCTAGTGGCGGTCCCCGCAGCCATGCCGATGGAGGGACGGGACTGTGTGGGGGACAGGCCCCGGAGCTCAATCCCGCACACTTGGCGTAAGGGGCCAGATGGTACCAGCGATTTGTAATAATCCTTTAAACCTCTTGTAATAATCCTGTAAAGACATCGGTGGCCCGGTGGCCGTACAAAAGCGCCCGTGGGCGCCGGGCCGGCCGGCTGAGCCTCGGTCGAGGGTTCGGCCAGGGGTGGGGAGGAGGGGGCGCCTGTCCGGAGGACCCCAAGCCCCGCGCGGCCGCACTCGGGGCAGCGGGCTCCCGGCCGCCGGCGGCGGGAAGTGCGAGCCGGCACGAAGGCTTTCCCGCACCCGTGCGGATGCTCCACCGCGGCCGGCCTCGGCCCAAAGCCCTCCCGCGCTCAGCGCGCTCGGGAGGCTTCTCCCCGCCGGGAAGCTTCCGGTGCTGGGGGCCGGGTGGGGGGTGGGGGCGCCGGGAGGCCCGGGGGGCGCTCAGCCTGGCGGATCGCTTGATCGCTCAGCTGGATCACCTGCCGGGTTCCGAGGGGCGCCTCCAGCTGGGGTCACAGCTCCGGGGGCTCGCGCCTGTCCAATCTTCTGCGTGGGTCACCAGGTTCGCGGTGAGCCTGGCTTTGCTTCTAGGCTCCTGTCGGTGGTTCCTTTCCTCCCTGGGGGTTGTCTGAGGCCCGCAGGTCTTGTGTGGCAGCCCTGCCCGCCCCTGTGCACCCCCATGGCCTCTGCAGGACCCGGTGGCCCAGGCCTTGGGAGCTCTGCCCCCAGACACCCTGCGGCTCAGTCCCCTCCAGGGTTTCTTGAAGGCGAATCTGCTCCTCATTCTGGGTTCTGTGCTCACGGTCTGAAACCAGAAAGGGAGAAGGCAGATGTCACCAGACTCTAAGCCACAGCACAGAGAGACTTTGGGGACAGCACCATCATCTCATTAGAGACAGTGGGGAGGGAGGAAGGAAGCATGGACAGATTCCCAGGGTGGGAAGGGGTGTGTGGTGGGTGATGCAGGGATTGAGGTGAGGGCGGGGAGGCCAGGCCAGAGGCAGGCGGGGAAGGGCACAGGGCCAGGTGGCAGGGCACGGGAAAGGGCTGGCGGTGCGCATCTGAACATCCCGACTCCCACACGGAAGTCAGTGCAGCTTTAGCATCCCGGAGTTTGGCCTCCCTCCCAGATGCGCCTCCCGTGGGAGATCCATGAGCTGGACGCATGGGTTCCTGCAGGGCTGTGGCAAGAGAGCCGACCCGCCAGGGCTGACCGGCGCGGTCAGGTTGCCAGTGAGAAGGTGCAGCACCCCCTGGAGGCAAGACAAGGAAGCCGCAGAAACAGCTCTGCGCGGCCGGAACGAGGGCCCGCTCCCTGCGCGGCGTGGAGCCCGGCTCTGGGCCCGGCCCAGGGCGCCGGGCAGAACGGCCTGTGTCCCGCGTGCAGACTGAAGAGATGCCCGTGCGGCTTTGTGTTTCGGTGTCTGTCTCTGGCCCTCTCTGTGCTGATGCGACAAAGCAACATCACTAAGAGTATCTAGAATCGGCGTACTTTTCCTAAAATAAACCAGGACTTCTGTTCAAAGATAACTGTGTAGAGACCTTTTACTTCCTTTCCCCCCTCAATCCTAAAGGGATAGTAAAGAATGGGGAGCAGCGAGAGGAAGCCCAGAACCACGGCCCGAGAGGCCCCGCCTCTGGCAGGACTGGCTGAGCGCCGCCCCCCCGAAGTCCCCCCGCCGCGAGGGGCCCAGGGCGCGTGCGTGCGCCAGCATGTGCCTGCGGGCTGCGGGGGACTTCCCCAGGTGAGGGGGGCACAGTATTTCAGATCTGAGGTCACTCCCCCTTGGAGGACAGGTGCCTCCAGCAGGGACACGGCGGAGCAGGCGACAGAGCGATGAGCTGAAGTCAGGGTGGGTTTGACCCAGCTGCCTGATGCCCCTCACCCCTGCCTTCCCCCAGGGCAGACCTAAGGGACTTGGGATGCCCTGAGATCGCTCCTCAAACGAGAATGAAGAAATCACAAGTGGCATCACTAACGAAAATGAAGAGCCCACGCAAAGGAACCTGGTGGCACAGAAGGCGCTGAGTCAGCAGAACGCAGAAAGAAATGGAAGGAGAGGCATCACCAGTGTCCTGGAGGAAGCAGCAGAAGAGGGGAACCCCGGCGAGCTGCCTCCAGGGGCCGAGGGATCAGCCCCACAGCCCCAAGGACCTGAATCCTTCGAGCACCCGAAGAGGTTAGAGCAGGGCTGCAGGTGAGGACGTGCGGCCAGCGGGAAGCCCCAGGCAGCCCCCACCGGACTTCCCACCCGGAGTCTGAGCGATAACAAATGGGCTGGGAGAGAGCTGGGGCGGGGCGTGGGGTGGGGAGACACCCTGGAGGCTTTACAGCAGAAAATTCCAGTTCAGCCGGGGGGCGGGGAGCAGGGGGAGGATTTGCAGCACATTGAGACCTAGCAGCTGCCCAGGCTCATCTCCACCCGCTTGATGCCTGTGGGATCCCGGGGAACCTGCCCCGAGGACTGCTGGGGCAGCTCAACGCCCACCCCTGGGGGCTCACGAAGAAGGGAGACCGTCGGAGGCACAGCGGTGCGTGGAGCCGGTGCCCGGCAGCGGTGCGCAGAGCGCTTCCCCGGCCGCGGAGGCAACGGAGCCACCGACTCCGCAGGGAGAGCCGCCTGCGGGCACCGCCAGAGCGGGTCCTGAAGCGCCCGCAGGAGGTGGCGCTCCGCTGCAGAAGAGAACGTGGGGAAGGGCCCGGGCCTGGTCCCCCAGGGGCGGCCAGCGGGTTCCAGCAAAGAAACCACCTGGAGAAGTAAAAAGGGGTCAAAGCAAACAGGTGTGTGTTGAGAAGCTGTTTAGGATGTAAAGTCCTCTTTGAAGCAGGAGCCAGAATAGCTTCCGGGGCTTCCGTTGCTCCTTGTTAATTTCTTGGCCGTTCTTCCTTTAGACCGCTTTGTGGAAAGGGAAGATGTATTTGATTACTTAATGTCTATTCCTATGAAACGAAAAGGCAGCATCGCAAGTAAAAGCCACGCGAGAAGAAGGAGAGGTTGAATGAACACAACAGAAGGCCAGGCCAGGGGCGTGGACGACGGATCTAAGGAGCCTCGCAAAGTGAGGTGGCAAAGAACAGAAGGACAGCTGGAGAAGACGGGAAGGTGAGGGAGGCAGAGGCGCGCAAGCGGCCTACTTCCACATGGCTTTTCTGAAGAAGACCAGCAAAGGGACCGTGAGACAGCCCTTCCAACACAGAAAGGGAGCCGTGAAGCCGTCTGCCGCAGGCAGGAGCTGCCAGAGGGGTCCTGCCGGGGGGACAAGTGGATCAGAGTCCGGGGAAGCGGTCTGGCCTTTGTGCCAACACGTCGCTCCATCTTGTTCTCGGGCGCTGTTCACCACCCACCATCCTCCGGCCGGTTGCTGCCCTGTAAACCCGTGGGGCACCCTGGGGTCAGGTGTAACAGAGAGGGACAGCCGTGCAGTGGTGCTGCACACGGAATGCAGGGTGGCAGGGGAGGAAGGCCCGAACCCGGGGTCAGGAACACCTGGGTCAGATGCCGGCACCGGCAGGTACTAGCTGCATAATGTGGGCGAATGACTTCACCTGCCCGAGACCTAAGACGGGGCTGAAGCCCTCAGTTACTGTGCCACGGGCACGTACGGACACCTGTCCTCTCTCACTGCCCCGTGCTGTGGGCGGCTGACGAGCCATCAGCACTGTGTGCCAGGCCCCAGGATGGAAAGCTGTGCTCTCTGCCTGGGAGGAGAGCCTACCTGTGATTCTCTCTCTCTGCTTCTCTCTCAAAATAAATAGACATTAAAAAAAATAAATAAATAAAGGCAATTTGAAAAGCGTAGGAAGAATAGAACACCCTCTGCCCCCAAAGAAATCGGTCATCAGCAACCCTAGGGAGCGTTTGCCCAGATTGGCAGCCGCTCATTTAGGCTCTGGGCGGCGGCTTACTGTTACAGCAAACTGTGTGAGGGAGAAGCAGGGCGGGCAGCTGGAAGCACAGTGGGAGAGCGGGGCCTCAGAGTCCCAGATCTGGGTTCAAACTGAGCCTGTGGTGACTCTTCTCTGAGCCTTGGCTTCCTGCCTGTAAATGAGGGCCGCCGGTGCCCGAGACGAAGTGAGGGGGGTGGTGATAGGGTGCATAGGGCTTCTAGCACCGCTCCCGGCCAACCAGAGCGCTTCAAGATGTGAATGTTACTCTAGGATGAGGTTAAGCATTTGGCTCAATTGTTTAAAGAGCTGTAACAGTAAGTCACCACCCCACAGCCTAAATGAGCGGCTGACAATCCATGCAAACCCTCCCTAGATTTGCTGATGACTGATTTCTTTGGGGGCAGAGAGTGTTCTATTCTTCCTACGCTTTCCAAATTGTCTTTATTTATTTAAAAAAAGTTTACTTTGAGAGAGAAAGAGACGTGAGAGCGGGGGGGGAAAAGCAAAGATAGAGAATCACAAGTAGGGCGCTGACAGCACAGAGCCTGACGCAGGGCTCGAACCCAGGAACTGTGAGAACATGACCTGAGCCCAAAACAAGAGTCAGCTGCCTAAACGACTGTGCCCCTCCCCGCCCCCCGCACCACTCCAAATTGTCTTTAAAGAGCAGAAATGACTCTCACCATGAAAACAAACTCCCAAAGGTTATTTAAGAAAAAGAATATTAAAATCTGTGCTCCTTGAAGACTAGACTTAAATTTCCCTTAGATGTGGGGCCTGGCTGACTTCTGGGGTGAGGCGGACAGCCAGGGGACAGGGTGGCTGGGGGCCTCACGGTGAGCACCTGTGGCCCCAGCGACAAGGACTGGTACTTGAGAGGGAAGCATCGCCCCCCACCCCACCCCGGATCCCAGGTTCTGGGAGAGGAGGGCCTGGCCGTGTCTCCTGGGCAGGGGACGCAGGAGCCGAGGTCCCGGAGGCCGCCAGAGAAGCCATCGCGGACGAAGCGGGCCCGCCTGTCCCGAGGTCCCGGCGGGACGGGGACGGCGCCCAGAGCCCTCGGGCTCTCCCTGGGTCGCACCAGCCGGGACTCTGGCAGCTCGCTGCCAGCGCTCCTGGGTGGGGGTGAGGCAGCTCGGTGCCCCCGGGGGCGCGCGGACGGGACTCGGGCAGCTCTGTGCCAGCGCTCCCGGGCGCGCGCTCCCGGAGGGACCCGGCCTGGCCGCGAGTGTCAAGTCCTCCAGCGGAAGAACGCCTTAAAGTGCGCAGGCTGCGGAGCACAGGGCCTTGGGAATCGGCCCGCCCCGGGCTGCGGCTGCGCGGACGCCCCGCCGCGGCTCCAGCCCGGCGGGATCCTGCGGCCCAGCGGCTGCACCGGGCGGTACCGGCGCTGGGGCGTCCGGTCCGAGGAGGCTGCGCGCGCCGCCTCGGAACCACGCCCCCATAGCGCCCCCGACCCCGACGCGGCCGAACCGCGGGCGCGCGCGGCGTTCCCCGGAAGCTCCGCCCCACGCCGCCGGCACTTCCGGGCGCTCTAGGAAGCTCGGAGGACTCGCCCGGGGACCGGCGCGAGGCGGGCTGGCGTCCCTGCAGCGGTCCGAGGGGCAGGGTGCGCGGGGCGAGGGAGCCTCTGGAAGTGGTCGGGGAGGCCGGCGCCAGAAGGGGATGGGCGAGGGGACCTGGCGTGGAGGGGCCTGAAGGCCGTCGGAAGGGCTCTGTGAAGCGAGTGAGGGAGCCCATCCGGCGTGGGACTTCAGAGGACCTCTCGGGTGTGGGGGTGGCTGGGGGTGGGACGCGGAGCGTGTCCTGGGTGGTGGGAGTGGCCTGCGGCGGGGTGGCGAGGGCAGCAGGAAGGGCCTGCAGAGGACGGTGCCTCGCTGCAGCCCGGACTGACACCCGGGTGACCACGAGGTCTTACCGCAGGAGCAGAAGAGGGGCGCGGCGAGGCTGGGCAGAGGGCGGGGCCGGAGCCGCCGCGGGCGTGAGGGCAGGCTCCGCTCCAGGGGCCTGGCCGCCAGGGTCTCCCCTGGACAGCTGCCTGTGTCGGTGCTCCTCCTTTGAGGGCTGATGAGAGCAGAGGTTCCCAACCCTGGGGCGCCGTCACTGGCACTGAGGGTGATGGGACTGAGCCCGGATTCCCAGCTTTACCCCAGGCCCTAGTCTCTCTCCGCTGGGATGGGGCCTGGGCGCCTGTGCTTTTCCGCAGGTTCTCCAGGTGATGTAACTGGTACCTTAGTGGGTTCGCACACCCATGAAAATGCAAGGCAGGGGGTCTCGTGTGAGGCCAGTGCCTCGTAAGAATTTGCTCAGCTCAGCACGAGAGCCCCAAAGCCAAGACAGGCCGTGTATGAAGCCGCTCCAAGGAAGAGGTACAGCTTGAGCAAAAAGGAGGGCGAGGCGGTGAAAGATGGTTGGAAGTGTATCCATTGTCTCAAAAGACTCTGCAAAGAAGCCTCCTTCTCTTGGACTTCTTGGCGGGGCGTGTGGCAGCTACAGGAGACAGTTCTCAGCCCCTCCAAACAAGGTTTACTGGACTCAGCACATGGGTCCGGCACATGGCACTTTCAGGGTGTGAGGATGGAACGGGCTCCATTCTCGATCTTGAGTCCCCGAAATGGGTTTTCCCCGCAATGGGCACACTTGCAGGCTGCGTGCGTGTGGAGATCTCTGTGACCTTGTCAACGCACTGTGTGCACACGATGTCTCAGAAGCTGCTCCAAAAACACCCTACAGACCCAAGTGTCCAAGGAATGTGCCCCCTTTCTAGACCATGACCCCAAGGAAACCCTCTGGCCTGCAGAGTCCTCTCCCACCGGCTCACTGTGGAGTGAACGCCCTGGCTGTGGCTTTGGTGTGAACAGAGAGAAGGAGAGTTTCCCCTCCTGCTGCCCGCCTGGTGAAGGTGCTGTTTCCGAGGAAGCTCTCTGCCTCAGGGCTTTGCTGTGCCGCTGCACTGCAGCGGGGTGGGGTCCTGTCGGTGGTATTTCTCGGATGCTGAACGTGCTCAGTGACAGTGGTATCCTGCATGGTGACCGTGACAAGGTACCTCTCCAGCCCGGATTATATGATGTGTCCACCTGGCCTGCCTCCATAATCCCCTCCTGACTCCGGTGTGCGCCCAGCGGGCTTTTCCACACTCACTACATTCACAGGGTCTCTCTCCATGTGAACTCTGACCTCGACAACTTGACCCTCTACCCAAGGCTGCGCCAGGTCTAGTCCACTCATTGGCTTCTCTGCAGTGTAGATTCTCCGATGCTGAACCTGGCCTGACTGTGCCCGAACCCCTCCCACAGTCACGACGTTCCAGAGGTCTTCGCCCCCCAGCTCTAACGTTTCGTTACATCGAAGGTTCCATCCACCTTGGTTACACGTGCTTACATAGTGCTTCATGACACCAGAGCTCCGCCCGTGCCCTCCACGGTCACCGCATCCCCTTGTCGAGCGCCCCACGGTTTCCAGCTCTGAGCGACGGGCTGTCTGCATCCACGGCCCCGGGTCTTATGAACACCGGCGGGACTTGTGAAACGCTGGCTGCGTGTGGGTGAGCATTTGCCGCAAAATCTTGCCTGAGGCCATCTGAGCACTGAGTGGATTGTGGCCTTTAGAATCTATCTTGTGAATAACACTCAAATGCAGGAGGCCTCTATGCCCTGTGGCACCAGACGTTAGAGTTGGTCCCTCAGCTCCACCCGAGCTCCCCAAACGAGCCCCCTCCACCCGCCTCGGTCCCGCACGCCCCGGTTCCTCTCGCCGGTGCCGCCCTGCGAGGCTCCGCCGCTAGGGGCGCCGGACGCGGCGGGCGGCGCGGGGAGGAGGTAGGGACGCGCTCCTTCCGGTGCACTTCCGGCTTGCTCTTCGCGACTTCCGGTTCGGTGGCGTCCGGGCGCCGCTTTTTGGCTTGGCGGAGGCGCTCCTCTCCGCAACTGCCTGTCTGGCTTGCAGTTTTTCCAGCGTCGCAACTAGTATAATGGAGACCCCGCGAGGGGGTCTGGGCCCAGCCCGGCCCTTCCCCAGCTCCCGAGACCCCGGCCGGAGAAACCCTCTCGGCGGGGTCTGTACCCAGCTCGGCCCTCCTCCAGCCCCCAGATCCCGGCCAGAAGTACTCCTCTACAGGGGTCTCCGGAAGAACAGTTTGCCTGGTTTTTACTAACGTCGGGATCCTGCCAGATGTGCTTTAGTGGAGAGCCTTGGGTTTAGGAGATAGAGCCGGGGGATCCGACCGCTGACACACTTGGGTGACTCCTAGTGACTGTTCAGTCGTGCAGCAGAGGCACACAGCCACCACTGTGCTGCTGCACCCTGAGGACCGAGTTGGATGAAACTTGCCATGTCGTACTCAGTCTCCTAGGTGGGGACACACCCAGCACAGTGCAGGGGCCCAAGAAAGGTTTCTTGAATGAATGAATCAGGAACGCAATGCAACAAACCATCATGGGAGGGAAGATAATTATTTTGCAGATGGTAGGCCATGAGGGTTAGGAACCCATACTTGTTAACTTCTGACTCTGGCCTGTGTCTGCCGGTTCTTCACACAATCTCATTTAGTGCTCACAGAAACCTTGTGATGTGGAGTCACCCCCAATAGACCTGTGCGACCCATATGTACCTTGCCCAAGATGGCCCAGGGCGAGTGGCAGAACTGGGCTACAAAGTAGATCAAATGTTCTTAGAAGCTGGATGCTGGGAGATCCCTCCCCGCCTGCTGAGGGGCACGTGGCACACAGCAGATGGCTCCACAGACCACGTGTTGGTTTTGCCTCTGGGCTCTCCACCATGAACCAGGGTCTCTCAGACTGAAACCCCAGGGGATCTGAGGTAGCCCAATACGGGATGTTGCAGATCAACCGAAAAAGACAAGTGTCTGGATGACACTGGCATTGGAAACGTCCAGGGGACGCTTCTGGTTCCCTCTGCCCATCCCGGCAGCTCTGCCCAGGCAGGTGGCGTGACTGAGGAGTCAGGCTGAAGGCAGTGTCTAAGGCCCATCTCCCTGGTCACAGCCACTGGCCCGGGGATGGATGGTGAATGGCAGGGCCCCCAGCAGAGCCCCCTCCTCAGGATGGTTCCAAGGTGCCTGGGGCTGGGAATAGCCCTTGCCCCTCTGGGAAGGAGTTGGATCTGGGCCTGCTTTAAGCTCTGCTCTGTGTCCTGGTGAGAGAGCACACCTGCAGCAGGAGGCATTGGGCCAACGCTATGGCATCAGGTGCAGTTCTAATCCTTGCTTGTGGCGGTGAGTTCTGTGTGTCAACTTGACTAAGCCACGGGGTGCTTAGAAATTTGGTCAAACGTTATTCTGGGTATGTCTGTGAAGCTGTTTCTGGATGAGATTAACATTTCATTTAGTAGACTGAGTAAAACAGGCTGCCTCTCAGTGTGGGTGGGCCTCATTTAATCAGTTGAAAGACTGACTAGAACAAAAAGGTCCGGTTTGACTCATGCAGGCGCTGCCCCATCCAGTCCTTCTAGACAGGTGTGCAGGGCACAGGCGTCTGTGGGACAGTCTAGGGTGGTGTGGAGGACCGCCAGGCTCTGCTCTTGGGGGCTGTCTGCCGGGTCGGGTCCTGGTGCTGGTGTCCAAGTGCATTCTCCACGTAGAGGCTGCAGGATGACCCTTCCAGCGCTCGGCCTGATGCCTGATGCCACTGCTCCCCGGGACACCCTGGGGTCTATGCGTGCAGGCTCTGCGGCCCGGTTGCTGGAGGGCAGAGGCCCCGCAAACCCTTGCGGTATTAGGGAGGGCAAAGAGTGCGAAGAAGGTCGCCGTCCCTCCTCTCAGGCCACAGCGCCACCAGCAGAGGTGCCTCAGCTGATGTCCTGAGACTGACGTCTACTCCTCTCCCCTAGAGCTGCTCTCACCTGGAGCGGGGGCTCATGGCGAGAGTCCAAAGTGCTTGGTGGCCACGGGGCCCTGGGAGTGGGGCCCAGAGAGGTGAGGCAGCCCAACCGCAGGGCCCTCAGGACAGGGTCCCGGCAGAAAGGCTTGGAGCTGGGGAGGTGAGGCTCGGAGTTGAGCTGGGGGAAGGGCCAGGCAGCCCCTCAGTGTGGGGATGGAGCGGGGTCGCAAGTGGTCAGGAGGGGGCAGGTGCCTGCTTCCCCACCCGGCTGAGCTCTGTCCCTACTGGAAGTCCGAAGGCAAGGCCCGGCTGCCGCTGCAGAGGCCTAGGCCTGTCTGGAGGCGCACGGTCCGGGCCCCACCTTCTGGTGTCTGGAGCACTTGGCGGGTGGCTGCGGCTGCGGGGAACCGACAGGAGGCACCCCGCCTGGGGCAGAGGCAGGGTGAGCCCCGACCTCGCCCGCCCCGCCTTGGCTCTCTGCGTCTGGAAACACCCGGCTGTGGCTCCAGGTCAGTCATGAGGCCTCCAGGCCCGGGTCAGTTAGGACCGCCAGGACGTCCCAGGAGACCAGACGCGGGACTCTCCTCTCCAGGGACAGGCAGGGGCGACTCCTACTTCCGTCAATCAAAAAGCATTTATTCGGGCCACTCGGCCCGCGGGGCTGCCGGTGCCGAGCAGGACGGGGGCAGGAGGCGGGGGCCCTCTCTCCGGAGCCTCCCCCTCCATCGGGGGCCGACCCGCCGCCCCCCACCCCCACCCCCACCCGGGGCCGCAGGCCGCCTGCCGCGCGCTACTCCCGGTAGTGCACCCGCTGGTGCTGGATGAGCTGCGAGCTCTGGCCGAAGGCCTTGCCGCAGGCGCCGCAGGCAAAGGGCTTCTCGCCCGTGTGGGTCCGCAGGTGCCGAAAGAAGTGCGAGCGGCCGCGGAAGGCCTTGCCGCAGTCGGGGCACTCGTACGGCTTCTCGCCCGTGTGGATGCGCTGGTGCTCGATGAGCACGGAGCTCCAGATGAAGGCCTTGCCGCACTGGCTGCAGGCGTACGGCTTCTCGCCCGTGTGCAGCCGCTGGTGCCGCACCAGGTTGGAGCTCTGGCTGAAGGCCTGGCCGCACTCGCCGCACTCGTAGGGCTTCTCGCCGTTGTGGACGCGCAGGTGCTGCGTGAAGTGCGAGCTGTGGCTGAAGGCGCGGCCGCACTGGCCGCACTCGTACGGCTTCTCGCCCGTGTGGATGCGGTGGTGCTGGATGAAGCCCGACCAGCCGCGGAAGCGCTTGCCGCACTCGTGGCAGGCGTACGGCTTCTCGCCCGTGTGGATGCGCTGGTGCTTGAGCAGCAGCGACTTGTACTTGAAGCTCTTGCCGCAGGCCTCGCACCTGTGCGGCTTCCCGGCCCGCGGGCCGCCCTGCCGGACCCCGGGGCCCGGGCCCCTGCCGAAGCCGCCCTCCGGCTCGGCGGCCCGCTCGGGGTCCCCCTCGGTCCCGGAGGCTCCCTGCGGCGGCGGCGTCACGCGCCAGGTGCCCCTCTTCTGGGGGCAGGGCGCGGTCCCCGGCGGCTGGCCCGTGGGCCGCTCCGAGCTGGACTCCTGCCCAAAGCTGTCCCCACACTTGGGTCTACGGGGAAGGCTCCTCAGGGGCCCCCTGTCCTGGTGCACCTCCTCTTCAGGGTCGCGGGGGTGGGGAGAGGAGGGAGCCGGCTCCGACTCCGCCTCGGAATCTGGAATCAGAAACGGAGAGCGGGATGGCACCAGCAGGGGGCGCCACAGTGCTGGGGACCGGGGCGAGGGCAGACCCGGAGTGAGGCAGCCAAGCCCCACCCCCCCCCCCTCCCCCGCTCCCAAAAGTGCTGCCCAGGCTCCTGGCAGAAATGCGGGGTTCGCCCCCTCCCGAGGCTCCGCAGGCCCGTGCCCCTCCGGAGCACTTCCGGGGGCAGCTGTCTCCTGGCCTGGCTCCTCCACGCCCCTCCTGACACTGAGGCAGGGAGGGTCGGCTTCCCAGGGATCCAAGCTCTGAAGCCCCCGGCGTCTCCGGAGAGCTCAGTGTTCGGGACCCAGCCCCCGAAGAGGCATTTTGCCAGCTTCACACGGGGTGGGGGGTGGCAAAGGGCTGAGGGACCAGAGCAGCGGACAAGTGGAGGCCGAGGGCACTACACAGGGGAAAGAGGGGGCCCAGGGCGACACCCCGGCTGCTGGCAGGGGGATGGGAGCGCAGCTGAGCGGAAGACGCCGACTGACTACGGGCTCCGGACCGCACTCACAACCTGGGGAAACGTCAGCGACACGCCGGGACGGAACGGGGTAGGGGCCACTGGGGACAGAAGTGAACGCCGAGCCAGGGACAGGTGGGACCCAGTGTCCTGGCGGCGACGGGTGCGGCACGGAGCCCGGCACGGGGCAGCCGTGGGGAGACGCACCCGTGGGCAGGGCCCGGGTCGGGGTTCTGCTCACCCACCCGGCCAGCAGGTACCTCGGCCATTCCGGACCTCCTCCACATCTCGGAGATCCAGGTGGGACCGCTCCTCCTCCTCCTGCGGTGGCTGGGAGAGCACCTCAGGGCTGCAGCCAGGGGAGTCTGGGGGCACAGGGGACGGGGCTCATCTCCCCCTCCTCTCCAATCTAGCCCAGGCCTCGATCAGCTGCCTGCAGGTGCCACCCGCTCCTGGGTGGTGCCCCCGTGGAGCTGGTGCTCTCCAAGAGCCATTTGGGTAGATGCTGCAGCCACGTGACACCCCCTCCCAAGCGTGAGGGTCCCGAGGCACTGCTTGGTTGCTCTGGAGTAGGGGCAAGGGTGTGTGCCCTAAGCAAAGCCGCCTGGGCCTTCCTGGGGTGCAACCGGCACACGGTCCCCTCCCTGGGCCCCCAACTGCCCCCCACCCTCCGTGAAGGGCCCGGGCCCTGGCCGGGCTGCGTCCCACCAGGTGGACATGCTGGTTCCTGCTCATGGGGCCCCATCCTGAAGCACCCTCCCACGCTGCTCAGTGCCGTGTCCCCCGACACCGGCCGCCTCTGGGGAGGCTGTGACACGGCACCTGCACCAGGGAGAGGCTTGCTCTACCTCAGCGGAGGCGCCCAGGCCTGGGGCCGGCCTTCCGGGGGCGGGAGGCTGTGGGTGGGGTTCTGGGGCCACGGAGCAACAGGAACTTTTCTAGAAGGAAGGGGTGCTCCTTGTTCATAAAGTGGTACAGGAAGTCCATGCTCGGGTGTGGACGAGGGGAGGAGTGAGTGGGGTGGGGGGTAGCCAGAGTTCAGGTCTCAGGTGCCAAAGCCAGGGGCCTGGTCTGGAAGGCCAGCCCCTGGCTGGGGGTGGGGGGGTGGCGCTGCCCCCCGCTACACAGCTCGTCCCGCCCACCCTGGGGCCACGTGTCTTTCTCTGTCACTTGCTCCTGCCCACGGACTGTCCCTCCAGCTGCAGGGCTCCAGACCATACCTTCCAGAACACATTCTGGAAGCACAGCCTTGTTGTGGCAGGCCCCTTGGCTGGTTCAGCACAGATCTGGCTCCTAATGTGTCTGCATCCCTCCTGCCCAGCTCCCTGCTCTGGAGGCACAGGGAGGGGCAGCCTCGGCGACTTTATGCCCACACCACCCCCAGGGCCCAGCCAAGTGCCCTGTGCGCATGTGGCTGCCTTCACCTGCTCTGGCGGACCAACGGCTTGCCCGACACCCTCACAACCCGCCAGCACTGTGCTCAGCCAGAGTTAGAAACTGGCTCTTGTGTAAGGAGGACGTGGGAGACTAATGGGATCCAGTCCCGTGGGGGGGGGGGGGGGGGAGTGTGAGGGGCCCCAGGCTTCACAGGGTGGACCCCACCCCCAATGTGCTTTCTGGCCCACCTCACCAACTCTGGCCTGGGAGTTGGGAAGCTGGGGCTCCAGAAGTCCCAGCCCCCCTGGCTGGAGGGCCCTGGGCAGGTTCCTGAAATGCTGGGGTCTCTCCAGGGAAGACACTGGAGCACCGAGGAACCGCCCCAACAGAGGAAATGAGCTCGAGACCGCGAGGGGTAGATCCTACCCCGGGTAACCGACTGGTGGCGGGGCCCAGTTCTCGACGACGCTGGGTCAGTTTCCAGGAGGGACGAAAGCATCGCCTCTCCTCCCTCCGCGCCCTCCAGCCACGCCCCCTCCTTCAGTGACCACACCCCTCAGAGCCTGCAAGGAGGGCCTGCTGGAGGCCCCGCCTCTCTCTTCTTTAGGGTCAACCCCGGTTCGTTCCCTGGCCGGCAGGCCCTGCCCACTTGCCCCTGGACAGTCCAGGGAGCGCTGAGGCTGCTGTTTGCGGCCAACACTGCCTCTCACTGGGCAAAGTCCCAGGCACACAAGGCACTTGGATGTGATTCAGGGGGCCAAGCCGGGCCCCTCCGGGCTCTTGCTATCTGGAGACTGGACCAGGGGCAGCCCCAAGCCGCGGGGGCTCGAGGGCCTGCATCCTGGGCACCAGCCTTCTCATCCCGCAGAGCCAATGTGGTCAGCATGGCTTCCAGGACAGCCCCGCCCCGGTCCCGCGTCCATGCCACTTAGGAGTTGTGAGCCATGAGCCGTGAGCCGTGGCTTGCTGGGCCCGGTCAGGGGAGGGAGGTGAGGGCATGGGCTTGAGTCAGCCTGATGTGTTCTCAGTCCCACTGGCCTCCACTGGCTCCCGTCTGGGCCCCCATGTCCCTGTCCGGAACATGGGGATAGGTCCTGCCTTGCAGGCGGTGGTGAGGGTGGCGGGAAAATGTGGAGGTTAAGGGTGGGCCTCAGAGTCCCGACCGCAGGGGGCAGGAGCACAGCCACGGGGGAGCCCTGGCCAAGGCCCTGAACCATCGTGCGGGGGGAGGCGGCCGCCCCGGCGAAGGCCTGCGGCGCATGTGCTGGGTGCCGTCCCGGCTCCTTCTGCGCAGCACCTAGCTCCGTACCCACCCCACACCCCCAGTCCGGCCCACCCCAGGGATGGGCAGGTGCCAGGAGGGCTCCCGGAGCCGGGAACAGCGTGGGGCCAGCTAGGCGCTGCTGCCCTTCCGGCCTTGGACCGACCTGGGGGGTGAATGACACGTTCCCTAGCTGTGTGTGACCTCATGCCATCCCGTGACCTCTGTGGACCTCACTGTCCTTATGTTAATGGCCACCAGAGAGTGTGGTCACTGGACCTCGAGATGACCCACAGCCCTTGGCACAGAGCCTGGCATGTCTCAACCGTCATCCCATTGCTCACTGTGACGCTGAGACCCGACAAGGAGGGCTCCAGGTACGCGGCAAGCCATGCCCCAAGCCACGCCCCTGGGCTCAGTGCCCGCACTCTAGGACAGAGGTGGGATGAAACGCATGCTGACCCCTGACCTGGCTGTCATCAGCTCATGTGTGTCCTGAGCTGTAAGGCCAGGCCTCCTGTGGAACATGGGCGCGGACAGAACCCCAGGACTTCTGACGGCTGAGCAGGAGCAAGACCCAGGGGGCACCGCATGCCACGGGGCGTGGACACCCCCTCAGCACCGGCCGCCTGACTAGTCATTGGCTACTTCCGTGACTTTGATATCCCGAGACTCCGCCAGGAGGGTAGCACAAGGCTGGCAGCTGCATCCCTGCAGGTCCCTGGGGGCCCCAACCCAGACCAGCCGGCCCGGAACTCAGGGTGCTCTATTTTCTTGGTGTGGGAGCAAAGGCTCATAAAGGGAGACAAGAGGACACAGGGCCCTGCCTGCCCAACATGGCCCTGGGGGACTGTCCCCTAGGGAGCCGTTGCTCACAAGGCTCAGTCTCCGGCCTCGACCTCGGCTGCCCATGTCCCGACCCAAGTGCAAGGTTGCAGGAGCCCCAGCAGCCGTGAGCTGCCTTGTTTCTGGCCGCGCTGTCAGTGGTGCAGGGAGGTGGAGGGAGCGCAGCGCAGGGTGAGTACCGTGTTGATGACCGTGGAGGTGAAGCCGGGCCTCGAGGCGGTGGGTTCCAGGTGTCCCTGGTGACGCAAGATTGACAGGGGACGGGACACGAGGGGGCTCCTGACCGTCCCCCAGGGTCGCCATCTTCCCCAAGGCCTGCTGAAGGTATGCACACCTGGGACCTGGGAAATGAAAACCATGGCAGGATGACGGGGGTCGGAGGAGTGTGTGCAGGGCGGGGGCGATGCCAGCTGCCGATCAGCCATGGGGAGTGGGGGGCTCCTTCGCTGGCGGAGAGGGGCAAGGATGTCAAGAGGTGCCAAGTGGGACCTGGGGTGAGAGGCAGCTGGGCCCCCGGTTCGTCTATCCCACCGCGGGGCGGCACCAGCACACGTGTGGGGACCTGAGCCCTCATCCCAGCAATGGCCTCGGTGTCCTCCCAGCCCACACCCTAAGGCAGGCTGCACCTCCCTGAAAACCTCCCACACTACAGCAGCGGGCTGCGGGTGTACTGAACCGCAGGAGGAGGAGGAGGGTGGGAAACTGAACTCTGCCTGCTGGAGCACAAACATGCTAGATTAAATCTTCACACAATTCCTGGGAGGAAAACCGTCCTCCTCAGACCCTGAAGAGCCCTCAGAGGCTGCAGGCTGCCAACCACATCTGACTGCCCAGCCTCCTTTGCGGGGGAAGGGACTCTGCTTTGATGTGGTTTGCAAGAGTGGTTCGGTCCCACGTGAGAAGAACTTCTCTTTCACACTGTGGTGGAGCAGGACTGCTTACTGGGGTGTGAAGAGGGCGTGGGAATAACAAAAGTTAAAGTACATTAAGCAATGGTTGCCAACAGTATCGGCTTCGAGGAAGTGGGGAGGCAGCCCCAACAGGGCTCCTCAGTGGCGCCTGGGCCATCCCGGCCAGCCCCCACCTCCTGGGCAGCCCTCGGTCCCTGGCGATGGGAAGGGTCACAGACACTCAGGGAAGTGGACATAAGCGGACACAGGGTGGGGCTGCAGGCATGACATCTGGGTGCAGGTCCCCACGCTCCTAACTCTCATCTTGTTACTCGGCTAACCTGCTGGGACTCGTCTGGGACAGGGCACGCACCCCCCACCCCCCTCCGCTCCAGGCCGTCTGCTCGGAGGTGGCGCTCACACAGGGACGCCCACCGGGACGCGAGCACAAACTCTGGGGCCACACTGCTGCAACCGACTGGAGGCGGAGGGGACAGAGATGCCCCGGCCAGCGGCTGACCTTCCCC
>NW_024412417.1:47922366-47930486 GCF_014898765.1 Herpailurus yagouaroundi | reverse complement strand
CGCCGCCGCCGCCACCCGGCGCCCACTCACCTTCCGAGCGGGAGGCGGCCGCTCACGCGCCGGCCGGAAGTGCGCCCTCGCCCCGCCCCGGCCTCGCGCGTGCACTTCCGGGACGCTCTGGGCTCCGGAGGACCGGCGCCTCCGTGGCGCGGGGAGGGCCCGGCTGACCCGGGCGGGACGGGCGCCCCCAGCTCCGCAGCGATCTCGCCGTCCCCGAGCCCTCCCGGCGGCAACAGCCCCTAGTCCACCGAAGAGCTGCACCCAAAGCATCCTCAGTGGCACCTCTTCCCTCGCGGTGTTCCTTCTGGACGGCCACCGGTTGCTGGGGAGCGGACTGAAAACAGACTCTCCTTTTTTGGACTGTCTCAAGGGCCCCTCTAAACTGCCTACCACCAAAATGTTCCCAAACCCTAGGGCCTGAGGAGCGGCTGTTACAAAATTTCCCCAAACTTAACATGGAATTCTTCCTGCTGTTCCTCCGAAGTCTTTTTCAGCCCCGTTCTTACATCCCCCCAAAGAAATTTAGGCGTCAGTCTCCTTGTTAGGAAAAGCAAATAGCTGGAAACAGCTTCTGTGAACCAACCCAGCAGGGACGGACGTCCAGGCATTTGCTTGCCGCGCTGGCCCTGAGTCCCGGCGGGTGGACATCATGAAGACAGGAAGGGAAGACCCACAGCCAGGGAGCCCCCAGCTGCAGGGATGCTCGGGGAGGAGGGAGGGGAGACCAAGCCCAAGCATCTGGACACTGGCCCCAGGCAGGAGAGAAGCTGGAAGACCAGGGGCTTGTGAAGGACTCGCTGGGGGGGGGGCGGGGGAGACAGGCCGGTACCAGCCCGCAGCAGTTGACTCCTGCCAAAACGTAGAAGGTGAGGACAGCTGCTGCCTGCTCCCAGCTCCGCCAGCCTCACTCCCCGCACACGCAGGGTTCCAGCCGCTAGGCCCTGTAAAAATCCCCTGCGGCTCCCCTCCGCCTGATCTAATGCTAGGCCCTGGGGTATACCTGGGATAGGCCAGCTCCTGGGCTCAGTGGAGCTCACATTCTAGTGCGTGTGGGAGAGAAAACAACAAATTGGCAAACACACCCACACCACAGGTGTAAAGCTTTAAGGAAGCACACGAGGGCTCTGTGGTCCAAGGAGAGCTCACCAAGGAAGTGACATCACGGTGGGGGGGACGGAGGGAGGGAGAGAGTAGGGCAAGCTGGTCACACAAAGGCTGGAGGGAAGAGTATTCAAAGCAGAAGGGCACGTGAAAGGTCCTGAGACACGAGTGTCGCCAAAGGTTTGGAAGAGCCCAGGCAGGCTGGGAGCTGGATCAAGGTGGATGAATAGTCTGGAAGCCACGATTAGGAACCAGGAGGTACCGAAGGTCCTGGGCAGGGGAGTGAGATCTTAGGTGCATTTTAAGATTGGTTTGGGGCAGCAGGGAGGTGGGAGGAGACCGGTGCTTTGGACGGAGACCAGGCTGGGTAGGGGCCCGTGTTGGGGATCAAATTCTGACAGCACCTGCAGTTGGGGTGTGGGGCATGGCGACTCGGGGTTCATTCCAGAGTATGGCCACAGGTCTGCTGAGATGGGTCGCTGGCCACAAGCCAAGTTCTGTTTTGGACGTGTGGCCCACGACACAGTGGTGGCTGGGGGCTCACCTCTCCCTGCTCCCCTCTCAGTGTGTCCCTCCTCCTCTCCTGGCCAGCCGTGTGTGGCCCTGCCGGTTTAGCTTCAAAGTGGGGCAGGGCACACTCCTGTTCCCTAGGAGGATGGGGAGCTGCGGGGGGGGGGGGGTGTACTGCTACTGAGCCTTTTGGCCAATCACGCTTCCCACCTGCCCCTGCCCCACTTTCCGGGGACTCGGCCCCAGTCCTGCGGTCCCACCAGCCTCCTCAGCCCGAACAGCATCCTGTCGGTGTTCAGGTTTCTGCTCAAAGCTGCCTCACCTTGCTTTCCAGCCCATAAGCCCCGTCCACAGCCCTGTCTGTACCCCGGCCCATCGCCTGACTTCGGGTCTAACTCGAGTCTTGTCCTTGGCTGGGTCCTCTGCCACCTGGCATCCTGTGCTCTGCGCAGCTTCCCTGCCCCCACCCACATGTATGCACCTCCCCTCAGCTGGACAACCAAAGATGTCTCCAGATACTACCATATCCACTTCTGGGGGCAGGACTGCCCTTGGGAGGATGGCTGTTCCACGCAAGGCAACGTGAATGAGGGCGTGGGGGGTGGGCCAGCCTGAGCTCTTCAGGACTTCGGGCCTGAAGGGGGTGATCCCAGGCGGGGCACCTCCCAGACCCCCTCCAGGGCTACAACCGCAGGCATCAGGCCACCAAGGAACGGGTAGTTTCCCAGAATCGGGGGCCGAGAAGACCGTGTCTATTGAGGGACACAGTACATTGTCACACGAGGGGCCACTCTCCTGCTAAGTCCACAAATCCTCCTCTGATTGACGCGTCAGTCTCTCACAAGTCTGGTGAATGTGAGGCAGCGCCTCCCTGGGGAGTCTCGACTGCACCCCTAAACTGCAGGGAGATGAACGGGACCCAGTGAATGGGTCAGAACTGAGGTTTATTACAGGGAAACAGTATCCACAGGAAATAGGACACAGAAGCGTTCTGGGATGAATGGGAAGCAGCCGGCAAGGAGTGCAGAACCCAGGCAACACCCTTCTGGATTAAGAAAGCGCGTGAAGTGTAGACCATAGGAAGCAGGGTAAAAACAAGACAGAACAGGTCTCCAGACGTCGAACACACTCACCGAGGACTGAAGGAAAGTTCAATAGATGTGACTAGTTGGAAATTTACATTTCACGGGCCCACCGGCACCAGCTGTGCGAGCCTGTGTGCGAACAGTCCAGCGGCCACCTCGCCTGGCCACGTGTGGACAGGGCCACGCACCTCAGCAGCGGTGTAAGGAGAACCCCGGTACACCCAGCGCTCAAGCTCACCAGGAAACAAACACGTGTTCACACCGGAATGCCACGCGGGGAAGGCTGCAGTGACCTGGGGCACACGGGCTGGGACAGGGGGCGTGTGGGGCCCCCAGCGCCGGATCACGTGTGCACTGGGGCTGAAGCCCCCCAGGTACTCCCCCTGCAGGCCTCGGACACCCGCAGAGTCCCCGGGCAGCAGCGCCAGGCTGCCCCCGAGCTCTGCACCCTGGCAGGACTCTGGTCCCGGGGCCCGGGGGTGGGGTGGGGGTGGGGGGACCACCAGCTCGTGGTCTGTGGAACAGGCGGCTGGAGTCTGTAAGGACAACACCAGGAGACCACGAACTCTAACCTCCCTGCACAGAGGTCCCCGAAGGCCTGGGCCGCCCCAGAGCAAAGCCATGTCCTCAGGCCACAGACCCGGAGCCTGGCCACCACTGTCCTGGCCACTCCCGCCCTGAACTGGCCCTTTCTGGTCCCAATACTGTTTCCCTTCCCTTCCCTGGACGACCCCTCCACCCTGCTGAGAGCCCTACCCTCGCCTGCCCCGGTCCAGAGCACATGTCCCAAGTGTCCCTGTGCCACAGGCTTCTGCCACGAGCACAGGACCACCTCCAGTCCTGCCTCGCTCCGTGGCATGTCTGGGGGCCTAGCTCACTGGCAGGGGAAGGAATGACACTGTGGTGTCCAGACTAGGCATGGACACGAGAGGCCACTAGAAATCAAGCCCAGGTGACATCCCGGTGCCTACAGGCTCCCCAGGAAGGCAGGGGACCTGGCAGAGACCAGAGTCTGGAGCCACGGGTCAGCCCCCCGATCTGTGGGGAGAGGGAGCAGAACCCCCCCCCCCCCCCCCGGCCCTCACTGCTCACTCTCCCACGGTGCTGGCTCCCACCTTCCCTCAGATTGAGGCCAGACGAGGCTGGGAGGGACAGATGCTGGCCCAACGCACGGGATGCCAGTGGTAAGGACGACGATCGGTGTTGCGTCCCTGGGACATCCGCAGCCATCCCCGTGTCTGCTCCATTTGAAGGCCTCCGTGGCGCCCCTGCTGTCGCAGAGCCCTCCTCCGTTCAGGGCAGGGCCCTCTAACTGCTCCTCCTGCAACGGGAACCATGCTCAGCGCCCCTCCCCCCACCCCAGCGCTTTCACACTTGGAAAAGGCCTTTCTCTGGGACTTTCCAGGAGCAGAGAGCTGGGGAGTCCTGGACTTTGCCTGCAGCGCAGTCCTAGAAGGCCAGTGGTGTCAGCACTGGCCTCCTGGGGGGGCGGGGCCGGAGGGGTGAACTTTGTGGCCTTCCGGGTCCAGGTTCGGAACCAGGTGAAGGCGCCCCCCGCCTCAGGGAGTTCGCCCGCAAACCCCTTCTCTCCACTCATTGGCAGGCATCTCCCGGTGTGGGTTTTCTGCCGCCAAGCTGCCCGTCCTGTCTGTGCCCCGTGTCCCCACCTGTCCCTTAGACGTTTTCTTTCTGCTCACCCGGGGGTTTCCTCTCCTCTTCCGTACAGCTCTCCGTCCGTCCTCGGAGCTCGGGAATGACCGGAATTCTATCAGGCCTGAGGTTCATGTTTAGGCGTACTGTATCAGGACCTTCTTGACTGGGGGCGATCTGCTCTCACAACTGGAAACGGACAAGGAAAACCTTCTGAACAAAGAAATGCAATTATTACCTGGTTCGTTGTCGGGAAGCCACAACTACCCAAGTAAGGAGCTGGCTTCCGTCACGTAGAAGCTGGTGTTCGCCAACGCCGTCAGGGGGGTGGGGCCCAGACCTGGAAGGCGACAGAACCGGGGGAAAAGTGCTCCCTGTTTCTCAAAAAGCTAAGAAAGTTAGAAGATAAAATACAGTAAAACCTTGGGTTGTGAGGAACTTGTTCTGCAAGATGAGCCAACATTTCCAATAAATCTTAACTTGATAAATGAGCGATGTCTCGCAATAGGGTCACAAGTGGCACCGAACATCACATGATCACAACAGAGCCAATGGTTCTTCCCTCTCTCTCTCTCTCTCTCTCTCTCTCTCTGAGGGACTGTTACGAACGCAGTGTCACATTTCCGCGAAATCCTCAAAAGGAGGCAAAAGCGAGTGTCATTGGATAGGTTCCTTGTTAAAGTTGCACCCAAAGGGGCGCCTGGGTGGCTCAGTCGGTTAAGCATCCACCTTCGGCTCAGGTCACGATCTCATGGTTTGGGGGTTCAAACCCCGCTTCGGGCTCTGTGCTGACAGCTTGGAGCCTGGAGCCTGCTTCGGATTCTGTGTCTCCCACTCTCTCTGCGCCTCCCGCGCTCATACTCTGTCTCTCTCAAAAATAAACAAACATTAAAAAATAAAAATTAAAAAAAATAAAGTGGCACAAAAAGAAAGATCCCATTGAGCCAATAGGTGGCAGTGATTCTGTTAGTGATGGTGAAAGGGGTCCTACACAGTAACCCTCCTCTGTCTTGTCTCCCTCATACCAGGCACAAAGGTTTTCAAAGGCAAGTGCAGGTTATTTTTCTATTTTGTATTACGTTACAATATTGTAATCATTTTTATACCAATGTTTTTGGGTTGTGGAATCAATCATCTGAGTTTCCATCATTTCTTATGGGGACACTCGCTTTGCATTACATGCATGTTTTTGGAACAAGTTATGCTTGCAAACCAAGGTTTAACTGTGTCAAACACACGTAAACTTGCAGCGTATGTGATGTGGCACGGGACAGAGCTCAGACACCCGCTTACCATCCACACGGCTCAGGAACTAGCTGCCACTCAAAAACCGGAGCCCACGTGGCCTCGCCTGCCCGAGGAGCCGTCGTCTTGAGTTTGGGGTGAGCCGTTCTTTCGTCTCTGTCTCGTTTTACTGCACTGATATTTCCAAACAACTTGCTGTTCAGTTCTGTGCTTTATAATAATGACCTCCTGTGACCGACTGACTTCGCTCAGCGTTCTGAGATGCACAGGTGGTGGTGAGGGTCTGCCCACTGTTGATGCACATTTGAGTTATTTCCAACTTTTCTGACGGTCCGCGTGCTAAACGTCACTGCACGTGGCTTTCTGGGCACCCACACAAAAGTTCTGCAAGATATTTTAAGAAGTGAAATTTCTACATGAGCACGACAGGGCACATCTTTAACTTGCTAAGACGTGCTCTTTTTGTTGCTGAACAGATAGATACCTTTTTAAAATCGCATATCGTTACCAGCACATCAAACCCAATGGGCTTCTGTCCCTGTGGTAAAGTCGACATGGTGTTGATTACTTCAGCCATCGGAAGCGCACGATTCAGCGGCATTAAGTACTCACGACGCTGTGTACCCACCACCGCGATCTACACCCCTAACCTGGTTACCGTGCCCGTCAGAAACGCTGCACCCGTGAAGGTCTCCCGCCCCCGCCCCTGGTAACCTCCACTCTGCTGTTCTGTCTGCGCGCCGCACAGCAGCCGGCAGGGCCACGTCCAGCTTCTCTCACTCGGCACCGTTTCCGCAGTGTGGCGGCGGGCGTGGGGGCTCGTTCCTCTTTCGGCCGAGTAGCATGTCGTCATGTGGCTACACCACGTCTCGTGCAGCTGTTTCATCTGGTGAGACTCCCGGGGCATGTTCGCTGACGGCCACCGCGAACGACGCTGCCCCGCGCCTCCACGCACCTGCTTGATTCCGCATACACAGCGCAGTGAACTCCGCCGACCTTCAACGTGACAATGGGCTACACCCTCGCTGACGCCTTACTTGGGACTGTTGTCAGATGCCACGGAGACAGCAGCATCGCCTGCTACACGCCCAGGAGGGGTTTCCCATTCCAGGCCGCGCGCACACGTTACTCCCGGCCTGGCTCCAGGTGGCGCCAAGGGGAAACCCCGAGGGCGGGGGGACGGGGCACTGGCCACACGGAGCCCTAGGGCACAGCGCTGCTACGGTTTGGGGAGATATTCTGCATTGGCTTTAGAAAATTCTATTGTATTCCTTATTTGCGGATGTTGGATTTTAGCAAATATTTCTGCAGCTGTTAGGATAATAATATCTGTTAGTGTGAGAAATGATAGCCGTTTTAAGCCACACTGGCCTTCCTGAAACAACCCAGTCCGGTCATGCTCCACGACGTTTCCCCGCCGCGCTGGACGCGGCCTGTCGCTATTCCCTCCGGGAGCAGGCGGCGCCGGCTGTGGCGCTGACGTCACGGCTCTACTAGCTCATAAAAGGTGAGCCGGTTCTTCTTTCCAGTGTCTGAGTCCACACAGGACTAGAATTTTCTGTTTCTTGAACTCACACTACCTGACTTGAATTCTTTGGGGACACACTCTGTGCAGCAGTGACAGGGTCTTTGGGCGGCGCCCTCTCGTGCTGGCTTCACCTCCTGCCCTTTCTCCTAAAACCCGCCTCGTACGCGCTCACATCCACTGGCTCGGTGCGCTGTCTTTTCCTCCGACGACCTGCTGTCACCTTCCCTCTGCATCCATAACAGTTTACGGCTCCTTCCCTTTTCCTGGACTCCACCGTCACACGATGCCAGCTTTAACAATCCGTTTTTCCTTTTTAAAATTTTATTATAGAGAGAGCGCAAGTGGGATGGAGGAGCTGAGAGAGGGGAAGAGAGCGAGAGAGCGAGCGAGAGAGAGAGTTGGGGGGGGAATTTCAAGCAGGTTCCACGCTCAGCACGGAGTCCGATGCGGGGCTCGATCCCATGCCCCTGGGACCAGGACCCGAGCCGAAATCAAGAGTCGGACACTCAGCTGACCAAGCTGCGCCCAGAAGCCACAACAGTCCTTTCAAACAACCAACTTCTGCCTGTGTAATTCTCTCGACAGCCTCCGCTCCCACTGGTTGTGATGCTTTCGGGCGTGTTACTTGCCCCCTTCTGCTGCTGTTCTTATGAAGCCGGAGGCCCAGCTCGCCGACTCCTAGCTCGCCCGCTGGCGTCCCCACTGCTGGCTGCAGTGGCTCCCAGAGGTTCTGGCAGGTTCCCGTTTCGGCGTCCTGGAGGCTGGAGGACTTTATAACTTCCATTATGTATTCTTTTTCTTTTGAGTCAGGTTATTGAGAGGGTTTTTTCCCTAGGATATGAGTTTCGTTTGAACACCAACAGAAAAACCATCAAGGCAGAGATTAATCTGGGAGATCTGGCTCTGGGGCCTGGCGGCGGCGTGCTACCACGGCGGCGAACGCAGAAGAAACGGCCCATCTGCCTCGCCAGAGCGCCAGGAGGCAAAAGTGGCCACTGACC
>NW_024412417.1:47876130-47922266 GCF_014898765.1 Herpailurus yagouaroundi | reverse complement strand
TTTATTTTTGGGACAGAGAGAGACAGAGCATGAACGGGGGAGGGGCGGAGAGAGAGGGAGACACAGAATCGGAAACAGGCTCCAGGCTCCGAGCCATCAGCCCAGAGCCCGACGCGGGGCTCAAACTCCCGGACCGCGAGATCGTGACCTGGCTGAAGTCGGACGCTTAACCGACTGCGCCACCCGGGCGCCCCCCAAGTCTATTTTTTTAAAGTGTTTTTCTGTTGTTGTTCTCCAGGCTGATGCTGTTGAGATCAGCCGCGGTCCTACCGGGAGGGGCCCCAAGGGCCAGCGGCACGGGCACCGCTCACACACGGGAGCTAACATCCACCTCGCTAAGAACACAACACGTGACGGGAAGCTCTACGCCCAACGTGGGGCTGAACTCAGGACCCCGAGATGGAGAGTTGCACAATGTACCATCTACCGCCTGAGCCAGCCAGGCGCGCTAAGGGCTGACGTTCTTACGACAGTTAGGGGGCGCCGGCCCTGCGCTCGGGACGTCCCGTCCTAACTCACTGGATCAGGTGAAGCACCATCAGCATCCCTGTGTCGTCCCTGAGGAAACCGAGGCAGCACAAGGAGGTTAAGTGATGTGCCCAAGGTCTCCTATCTCCACGGTGCCAGTGCCGGCTCAGGACGGCAGCCCCTGGCCCGAGAGCCCGAGCCCTTCACCACTCGCTTCCTTTCCAGAAATCAAAGCCAGAGAGGGGCGCCCGGGTGGCTCAGTCGGTTAAGTGTCCGACTTCGGCTCAGGTCATGATCTCACGGTTCGTGGGTTCGAGCCTTGCATCGGGCTCTGTGCTGACGGCTCAGAGTCTGGAACCTGCTTCGGATTCTGCGTCTCCCTCTCTCTCTGTTCCTCCCCTGCTCATGCTCTGTCTCTCTCCTTCAAAATAAATGAAAACATTTAAAAAAAAAAAAAAAAAAAGAAATCAGAGCCAGAGAATCAGAATATGTTTCTTTGTGGACACCCACCTGCCTGCTGCTGGAGAGGCCGGGGCAAGCCTGCCACCCTTGGGCTGTGGGGGCGCCCACCTGGCACGGCCAGGAGGAGGGATTTGTCAGAACGGTCTCCACCTGTCGGTTCCCTTTCTGGGGATCTGTCCTGCTGGCCCTAAATGCAGACGAGCTATTTATCTCAGCGTGATTTCTAATGCCCTAAACCAGAAACAGCCTACGTGCCCTTCTTAGGAACCCGTTAACCCTTCTCGCCAACGCACCATTAGGCAGCGGTACAAGTCAGGTGTGCAGCCTTCAGGATAACAGAGAAAGTGGCGGTTTCGCTCCCTCGTACGTCACGTGTTGTAACATACACGTTATGTAACGATACGTTACGTATCAACATACACATCCCAGGGTGTTATAATACTGTAGTAAATAAAAACCAAACTGAACTGAAGTGGCCTCAGACACCCTTGGACGTGCGTGGGCGCTGCCGTGGCCATGGCTGACGTCCATGTGTCCACACCCTGCCTTCCAGTACATCAAGATGGGCTCCCCCCACAGGGTTTCTTTCCACCTTCTGCGCCCAGCTTCCCCTGCCAGCACCCAGTTCTGAAGGGCGGCGACATGCACCGACGGGTGGCCCTCACACACTTTCCATCCAGAACAGGCTCAAACTGGCCGCCGCCGGTCTCTGTAAATAAAGCTTCGCTGGCGCACGTTCACGCCTGTGTCGTCTGCGAGCGCTGCCGCAGGTCACAGCTGAGCTGAGTGCACACAGAGCCCGTGGGGCCCCACGGCCAAGCACAGTTACTCTCCGGCCCTCAACAGAAAACACCCGCCAGCCTTGCTCTGGCTTCAGGACAGACCGACACTCAAGCGATTTGCTTCCTTGCTCTCAGCACACATACGTGTCTCACTTGTCTGTCTGTTTTCTTTGAACTTGAAAGTGTACTCAAGGCATCACGACCCCGTGCCCCTGAAACCTTAGCGCGTGCCTTTTACAAGGACAACGTCTGAGATGGGCCACAAGCCACACCAACACGGGGAGCCTCGAAACCGAGGGCACTGCTGCCCAGTGGACAGTGTGGACACAGGTCTCACAGACGTCCCACGCGTGTCCTTTACAGCTGCCCTTCCAGCCCAGGCTCATACGCCGTGTCTCCCCTCTACATCCTGTCCCACCAGGGGCGAGCTGGGTCAGGTGTGGGAGGGCCTGCTGCGTGGGGGGCTCAGCTCAGGCAGAGGCGTGTACAACATCATAGCTTTTACAGAGAACAGGAGCAAACACCTAACCTGGAGAAACCTTCCCTCCGCGAGCACCTGCGCTCTGGCGTCTGGGACCACCTGTTTGGGAAACGCGTCTGCATCCGAATTCAGGACCTTCTTCCAGGACAGAATCCCCATTTTGGGGGTCCAAATAGCTGCACGTGTAGGTATCGACATTTTCCTAGTAAAAAGCTGTATTACCGCCTGGCCGACAGTCACCTCACTCCCCCTGTGCTGTCAAGAAATTCTGGGACAAACCGCACCCCGCTCTGCAGAGCATGGAACCCCATCCAGACCACTCCTGGAGGAAAACGGAGGGTGGGCACAGCATGTGGACTTGGCCGGGGGATAAGATGGAACTTGGAGGGCAGGCATTAAGAAGTGAAACTAACCTGGAGAGCTGATCCCCGGAGGGCAGGGCACACACACTGCGTCATGTCTGAAGACCCCCACGGCAGATGCAGGCTGGCTCGAAGCTGCCCTCACATCCTTGGGGCCCCCACCACGCGTCCAGGGCAGGAATCTCCCACGGTGGCAGCATCTAGGTCCTGAGTGGTCCATCTGGGTGAGTCGGGCTGCTCACCCGGGGTTGGGGGCTGGGCCAGGGGGTCCAGTTCCTGGGGATGCAGTGGGGGAAGGGGAAGCTGAGTCCCAGGACTGGTGCTCCAGCCCAAGGAGGGAAGCCAGACACAAACCACAGGACTGTCACCACGGCCAGCCGAGTGGGGACAGCAGGTGTCTGGTGCAGCACCATGGGGACCTGACCGCAGGCCTCCTGCCAGGCTGTGCGGGGATGGGCTCGGGACCCAGCAGGTCAGCAGTCTGCAGCCTGAAGTCTTCGAAGGAGCAGGTGAAAAGGCAGAGACCAGAGCGGGTGCCACAGGGAGGCCGCAGGGGGAGGTGCTGGGCCGCTCGCAAGCTCCAGCTGTCCCTCCCGCCCAGACGGCCGTGACACAATCACACTCACCGTCTCTGGTGACGCAGCTGCACGCGTCTCCCATGTTATCACGGTGTCTCGACCTGGAGATGGCCTGTACCCCACTCCAGCACGTGTGTACCGGGCTGGGCTGACCGTCCCGATGGTGGTGGAGACCCACAAGCACAGGTGCACTGAGCGCACGGCCCGCGGGCCCCCGGCCTCCATCAGACGTCGGATGGGGGACGGCGGGACAGGCCCGCCCTGGATGGTTCTCACGGGCGCGAACGCCGACTCTCGGCAGACGGCTCCCCCACGCTCAGTGCTTCTTCCGCGGGTGGCGTTTCCGATGGCGAATGAGACATGAGCTGTAGGCGAAGGCTTTCCCACATTCCTTGCATTCGTACGGCTTCTCCCCAGTGTGCGTTTTCTGATGTTTTAGGAGATTCGAACTGCAGTTAAAGGCCTTCCCACATTCACTGCATTTAAAGGGCTTCTCTCCGGTGTGGATTCTCTGGTGCTTGGTGACGTCAGAGCTGTGCCTGAACAGCTTCCCACACCGATCACATTTGAAGGGCTTCTCTCCAGTGTGAACCCGCTGGTGGCGGAGGTGGTCTGTCTTATGCTTAAAGATGCGTCCACACTCGCTGCACCCATAGGGCTTCTTTCTCTGAAAAGGAATGAACACGGGAACCCCCTCGAAGTCATCTTTAAACGAAGCATCGAAGGCATCAAACAAATGTTCCTCATCCTCAGGACTCGGGCTGGATTCCTTGCCGTGCTTTTTGGCCAACGTGGACCTCTTGCTTGGCCTTTCCTCCCCAGACGACGCTTTCTCTCCTTTGGGTGTGTCCTTCAGTGAATGCACTTCCTCCTCTGGGGTCTGGGCCTTCCTTCCACCCACGGGCTTTTCCATCGTCCTTTGTTCCCAGGAGGAGGGGCCACTGGAAGCCGGGAAGGGCTACTGGGGAAGGCCGGGCCGGATTCTCCACTTCTGCAGAAAGCTCGTTCTTTACACACAGCTTTTCATCTGTCCGAGCTTGTACCGAAGGCTCTGGAACGGAATGTCTGCACCAGAGAGAGACTCCACCAACCCCTGTGCTGGTGGAGAAGCCACAGCAGGACTGTTAGATCGCACCAGCGTCCGGGAAGAGCACAGCTGGGGACTCTCGTGGCACAGAGTCACTAAGGGACGGATGGGGGCGGGGCGCGCTGGGGAATTTGGCCCCTTCCGTTCCCCGCTTGTGTGCTCGTTCCCCTTGGACGTCTCCTGAGCCTCTCAAACTGGACGTGACCAAACGGGACGCTCGCTCTAACCCTCTCCCTGGGGCGGTGCCTCCGGGCCTGTGTCTGGTAGGATCTGACGCGTACCACGACCAGCAATCCCATGTGGTCCCCAAGTCGGGAGTTTCCCCCACCATTTTCTCCCTCCCATCTCCACTTCCTGTATTTGGGACTGGACGATGTGCTTTGGGGGCTCTAGGCTGAGAGGTGGCATGTGCCTGTCAGTTAGAGCCTGGAGTCTGAGACGGATCAGACTTGGGGCTGGCTCCCTAGTGGGCGCCCTGCCCTCCCCCCATGGTCTGTCTCCACAGAGCAGCCAGTGAACCCCCTACCCCGTACCTGCCCCGGTGTCCCTCATACTTACAAGCCCCACACGCGCCTGACTGGGCCCATCCCTCGGCCCTCTCCTCACTCCCATCCTCATGTCCAGCTTTCTTCAGACTCCTCAACCAGACCCAGCGCTTCCTGCCTCAGTGTCGGGCTGATTCCAGAAACAGGCCAAGCGCAGGTTTTTGCGGGGCCGGCCCCTCACTTCATTAGGAGCTCTGCTCCAAGGGCCCTGCCCAGAGAGGCCTCCCGGACTCAACCAGTGCCCCCCAACTCCCTCTTCCCTAACCCGGCCCCAGACTTCCTTGTAGCATGTCACCAGAGCGAACTCCTCCCAGAGCCAAAGCCCAGGCAACTATCACCTAGACCTTGCTCACACTGTCACTGTCTGAAACACCTGACGGACCCTGTCCCTAACTCCCTCTAACAGCATCCCAATTTCGCCACGAATTGAAACAGGGTTCACACAGCCCAGGTGTTCGCAGAAGCAGCACCTGCACGTCTCATCTTGTTTGCCGCCATCCCTCTCCTGTCTCTTTTCTGTCTCATCCGTCAGCTTCCTGGACCTGCCTCTTCTCTCAGCGCTAACTGATGGAATTCTAGCAAAAAGCCTTGACAGACTGCAGGCTCTTTAACTGTTGGTGGAAGATACTCCATGAGATTAAGGCCTTTTTTTTTTTTTTTTTTTTAAAGAAAAAGCTCCAAAGGCAGGTCCTGTTTTAATTTTCCAATATTCCTTGCAGACCTTCCTTGTTAAGACCTTCTTAACAAAGGTATCTCATGACCTGTGACGACTACCTGTACCTACTAGGAGGCCCATAATCCTGACAAGCTGTCCTACCCCCAAATGGGATGCCCTACATAACACTCCAGGTGCTGTATTTTTCTTTGAAACTTCCTTTCCATCATCTACTTACTTACCATCCTTTTAATCTGTGTGTCTACCCAACTCTGTGCGTGAAAACACAGGTTTTTAAAGTAAGCTCCATGCCCAACGTGGGGCTTGAACTCAACACCCCAAGATGCTCTACTGACTAAGCCAGCCAGGCACCCCCAAGTGATGTATGTTTTAAGGTATAAATACTCTGAATTCTCTTTAAGCCTTTCCTCTTCTCCCCCACGCAGAGGCAATACATAAGACGCCTGTAGAAACTTCCCATCCCATCCTGATAAGGAGTTTGAGAATCTAGTTTCTTCTAAATAAAAATGTTTAGGGGCGTCTGGGTGGCTCAGTAGGTTGAGCGTCTGACTGGTTCAGGTCACGATCTCGCGGTTCATGAGTTCGAGCCCTGAGACCGGCTGGCTGCTGTCAGCGCAGAAGCCGCTTCAGAATCTCTGTCTCCCTCTCTCTCTGCCCCTCCCCCGCTCATGCTCTCTCAAAGATAAACTTAAAAAACAACAACAAGGGGCGCCTGGGTGGCGCAGTCGGTTGAGCGTCCGACTTCAGCCAGGTCACGATCTCGCGGTCCGTGAGTTCGAGCCCCGCGTCGGGCTCTGGGCTGATGGCTCAGAGCCTGGAGCCTGTTTCCGATTCTGTGTCTCCCTCTCTCTCTGCCCCTCGCCCGTTCATGCTCTGTCTCTCTCTGTCCCAAAAATAAATAAACGTTGAAAAAAAAAATTAAAAAAAAAAACAAAACAACAACAACAAAAAGAAATACCCTAAGAATTAACATTAAAAAACAATGTTTACTTACACTTGATTGGGATTCAGGCCTATGTGGCCCCAAAGGCTCTACTGGAGGCAGCTTCTGGGAGGCTGTTCTGAGCATCAGGTGGGAGCCTGAATCGCAGGTAAAGGCAGCTCATCTGGGCTGAGGGGAGCATGTAGAAGTAAGAGGGGACCCCTGCTGGAGAGGGCAGGTGGACGGAGGGCAGAGGACCGAGGGCAGAGGATCGCCGCACCAGGCAAGGAGGCTGGAGTCTAGCTTCAGTGGGAACCTGAAGGAAACCAAGAACCAACATGAAATGAAGACCCACCCAGCGGAGGGCCTGCGTGGGGTTTCTCTGTGCTCCGGTCTCCTATCAGGACTGCCACCGGGGCAGCAGCTGCCCTGAGATGTGGCTACTTGCGGGCAAGGGTCATGGCTTTTTCACCCCCGAATCCCTGGTTACTGGGCAGGAGCCAGCACATGCCGGTGCCCAGGAAACATTCTAGATAATCGACTTGTCTGCCTCAGTCGAGCTGGCAGGTGCTTGAAGGCAGCAACGGTATTTACCCACTTCTCTAAGTGCACAGCACGCCAAGTTATTAAATAGTTAAAAACGCGGTAGACCAGAGGTTCTGGCCCCTCCCTTCACAGGCCTGTGGACACGAGTGCCCGCTGCAGCCGCACAGACCACTCAACCCACCTGGCCGGAGCAGGGGCGTCGGGCCCAAGGGCCGGTGCCCGCCGCGCAACGTCGGGGCAGCTCTTTTACTCTCTGGACCAGGCCCCTTGTGCCACAAAGCGTTGGGGAGCCACCGCGGCCGGGGCCCCCGGGACGCCCCGCTCACCCTGGCCCCGTCCCCCTGCCTTCAGAAGCCGGGGTCTCGGGGGGCGGGGGGTCTGCATCACTAGCGGGTCTGGGATCCACGGGCAAACGTGCACCCCAACAGTCTGCTGGGCCCCCCGCGGGCCAGCAGCCACGAGCCGTGCCGAGGAGGGGGAAAGGGACCCCGAGGGGGCAGCACGACGCACCCCCGCCAACGACAGGGCCTCGTCAGCCAAGTGTGCAGGGCCCTGGGACGCCGCCTTCACCTCGATCCGCACGGAGCTGGTCCTCGCCCTCCTCCCCGCGGCGCCTGGGAGCCCAGAGAACCCTGAATCCCCGGCTGGAGGACGGGGCGAGCGCGCCCGCCACAAGGCGCCCGGGAACGACGTCCCCCGCGCCGGGCCCCGCCGCACGCCAGTCTTCCCGCGCCGGGCGACCGAGGCCCGCCCGGCCCAGCAGCCGGCCTCGGCGCCGACCGGAAGAGCCCGCCCCTTCCGGCGCCGCTCTAGGAGGAGGCCCCGCCCCCAGGCCTCTCAGTGGTACTCCGTGGACGGCCCCGCCCCCAGCGCCTGGTGCCCTTTCCTGGGAGGGCCTGCTCGTCCACCCTCCGCGCCCGTCCGTGCTCTCACCTCTGCGCCCCCTCCCTCGCGCCTGCCCCTCCCTCGCGCCTGCCCCTCCCTCACTCCATCCTCCCTTCCTCCACCCTGTCCCTCATCCCTATGCTCACCCCTGAGACTCCTCTGTCACCCCTGCCCCCTCACTCACCCCTCTCCAGCCACCTGACTGTGCTACTCACACACAGCAGGTGCACTTGGCCTGTTCAGTTGCACTGGCAGCGTTCCCTCTGCCCGGATGCTCATCCCCAGCTATCTCCTTGGCGCACTCCCACCTCCTACTCCGCGTCTCCAGGGAGACCCGACTGCTCTCTGTATTAGTTTCCCGGTTCCCACAAATTTAGCTGCTTAAAACACTTGTTTGTTCCCTCACTTCCTTGGAATAGGTGTCCAGATGTCCTGGCGTGGCTTAGTTGCTTCCCTGCTTGCTCTTGCCAGGCTGCAGTCGTGGTGTCAGTGGCTGCATTCTCAGCTGGAGGCTCATCCGTGGAAGGATCCACTTCCACACTCCCGTGGTTGTTGGCAGGATTCATTTCCCGGTGGCTGTGCCACTGAGGGCCTGCTTCCTTTGGCTTTTGGCTAGAGGCTGACCTTAGGTCCCGGTGGCCACCCACCATTCCCTGCCATGTGGCCCCTTCCAAGGCCAGTTCCCAGCATGGCTGTTTGCTCCTTCAGGGCCAGTGGGAGAGCCTCTCTTCCCAAGTTGCTCAGATGGACTGTCACAGAACATAGTCTAACCGCGGGAGTCACCTCTTGGGACCTTCCTCATATAACAACAGAACCATAGGCATTACCTCCTGTCACCATCATACAATGTGACTGAACTGCAGGAGTGACGACCTGTGTCACCTTAGAAGCAAGTCCCAGGTGCCCCCTGTGCTTGGAGAGGGAAGCAGAGTCCATAACACCATAGTTGGTCTCTTCTCCCACCCCTGACTCCCCCACCCGTCCTGCATTTTCTCATAACACGTTCCACTAACACACTATGTAATCTCCTTATCAGTGTGTTTATCACGTACAGGCGCACCTAGGAGGGTGGGTTGGGTTCCAGACCATAGTAGTAAAAGCAAATATTGCAATGAAGTGAGTCAAATGACTTTTTTTGGTTTCCCAGTGGCTATAAAAATTATGTTTACACAATACTGAGTTATTAAGTGTGCAACAGCATTGTGTCTTTGAAAAAACAATGTATGTACCTTCATTACAAAAATACTCTCTTGCTAAAACCGCCAGCTGAGCTTTCAGCCAGTGCGTCTCTGCTGGCCGAGGGTCTGCCCCGAGGACGACGGCTGCTGGGTGGTCCGCGTGGCGGCGGTGGCCAGTTTCAAAATAAGACGGCAGTGTGAAGTTTGCTACGGCCGCGGATGCTTCCTTTCACGAACGATTTCTCTGGAGCAGGTGATGCTGTTTGATAGTATTTCACTCTGGGCCACGGTAAAACTGTCCATTAGAATCACCCTAGCATCCTTGAAAAAGTTTTTTTTCAGGTGTCACACAAGAGCTGGTGAAGCAATGCCATAGGGGCTGAACCCCGTGACGCACGACCATAGAGGCCCCCCGGTGACCCTCGTGGTCGGTCAGCTTAGGGGGCATCAGAAGGCAGGCCCCTCAGTGCAGTGCCGCTCAGCCAAAGCCGTGCATCTCAAACACCTGCACAGCTTAGGGAACCATCGCCTGGACCCCCCTCCCAGGGGTTCTAACTGATGGGCAGGGGCAGGGAAGTGGACACACAACACTGGCATTAAAAAAAAAATTTTTAATGCTTATTTATTTTTTGAGAGAGAGAGAGAGAAAGAGTGTGAGCAGGGGAGAGGCAGACACAGAATCTGAAGCAGGCTCCAGGCTCTGAGCTGTCCACACAGAGCCTGACGTGGGGCTGGAACTCAGGAACCTTGAGATCATGACCTGAGCTAAAGTCGGACGTGTAACCGACTGAGCCACCCAGGCGCTCCCAACGCTGGTATTTTAAAAGTGCCCCTGGACGATTCTACTGGGCAGCCAGGTCCAGAGCACAGGTGTGGTGACGCACAAAGGGCTCTGTGAAGCCTTGGACGCAGAGCAAGGTGGAGACATAAGAGGTCATCAGGTTTAGTATGCTTCCAAGAAACGCTGATTCCTTACCTGTGGGCTTGTTCCTCAGTTATGGGTCACACACCTAGAAAAACTCACATCTGACTCCTGGAGCCTACATTTTATGACAAGGTGGGCAGTAATGGGTCACACACCTAGAAAAACTCACATCTGACTCCTGGAGCCTACAGTTTATGACAAGGTGGGCAGTAAGTACACTCATTCTCCAATTATGTGATCTTCCCCATGTTCATCTGCGGACAGGTTCCCCCGGAGGCAAATTACTAGGGTGTCGCGTGGGTGGCAACAGGCCAGGGCAGCCCGACCCCCAGGTGACATCCGCCGCGTCCCCCGCAGCGTAAATTCACTGTCAGGCCCACCCTGGGCCGAGAGGCTGTGGTCTGCTCGCACGGCTTCTTCCAAGAGGTAAGCTTCCTTCCCTCAAGCCTGTGGCATCACTCTGTGACTCTGTTTCCTTCACTTGAGCCCGTGACTCTGTGACGGCATGCCGTCTGGAAGGAAAGGCCCCCCGCCTGTGGCTGGCGCATTCGACGCTTCCTCCTCTGCAAACATTCCGAAGTCAGGATTTCTGGGATCAGGTCTCTCCAGGTGCGTCTTCTGCGGTGGGATGAGAGCCGGGTCGTGGCCCCGACACTGCCACATTCACTGCTCATCTCAGGCTCCTTTTGGGAGGACCGAGGACACGGAAGGGGAAGGCATGAGTGAGGCTTTCCTGTGTCTCCATTCCTCCCCCCTCCCCCCATTCTCTAAGAGCCTGTGGCCAGGTGGCCCCCCCACCCCCCACCCCTGCCAGCAGGCCCATCACAGAGCCCAGGCCGCCCCCCTGCCGCTCCCTCAGGCGGGATGCACCTCTGTGCAGGGATCCTCCTCTGAGGCTGGGAGGCCTGAGTGTCAGGGGACACTGACCACAATGAGACCCCTCCGCAGCTCTCAGGTGGGGGCCCGTGATCCCCCTCTTTCTGGGAGGTTCCAGATGAGCCTTGGGTCCATCGGCTTCTGCAAACCTGGCGGTCACCAGAGGGCCGGGATTCAGCAATCTCCATCCTCAGGAACGTCCTGCTTTTGGGTCAATGCCTCATCCTCACAGGGAGAACAAGGGCAGGAAGTGCACTGTGGCCACCTGCTTCCTGTGTTGGGAGAAAGGAAGTCCTGAGACCACCTTAGGACTCAATCCTGGGGTGGGGTTGGGTCAGTGGACAATGGCAGGCCACCAAGGGGATAATGGGGGGGGCAGGAGAGGGGAGGAGCTCAGGGTCGTGGGGAGGACGGAGGCTGCAGGGGAGGGGTGCCCAGGGAGGATCTGCACGTGCCCTCCCCCAGCTGGCAGGTCCTGTGGGCCCAGAAAGGAAGGGGGCACAGCATTCTTCCTCAGCTTGCTCCCAGTGTCAGGACTGGATGGGGCACCCAGCGCCCTGAGGCAGCCCCAGGCTGGTTTCAAGGCGGGGGTGGCGAGGCACCTTGGGTAGGGGTCCCTCGGCCTTGTTTGTCGACTCCATGTTAGGGGTCACTTGTCCGGCAACATAAGGGAGCAGGGTGAGTGGGCGGACTCAGTGGTGGGAGGGGAGAGAAGCGATGCCCCCACAGGCCAGCGTGAGGGGGCCTGGAGCCCTCACCCCCAGGAACAGCTCCAGGGGTGAGAGCAGGGGCCATCACAGTCAGCCCTGGCATTGGAGCACCGGGGCCTGGCAGCCTCCGCACGGACCCTCGGAGATGGGTTCGGCTTTTCTCCAGTTTTGTGGACAAGAGGACTGAGCACAGACAGGCCGCATGGGTGGCCAAGGTCACACAGCCCGCAGCGGTCAGAGGTCAGCCCCGGAGCTGCATGGGCTCCTCTGTTGTCTTAGCAGCTCCCCGGTCACACTGACAAAGGTCAGGAAGCCTTGACAGCATCCACGCTGCAGGGCAGAGCCTTTACCCAGGACCATCAGGCTCTAGAAGTTTCCAGCATCAGACTCTTGAGGAACACCCTCTGAGGGTCCCAGTACCCGCACGTGCCCTGGGGTGAGGGGCAGGCTCTGAAGGTCACTCAAGCCTGACCAAGGCCCAGAGGCTGGCCCACCGCCTGCAGCCTCTCGCTGTCCTGTGCCGCTGGCCTCTGGGACACGTGTCCTTCCTTGTCGATGGGTGAGCCGGGCTTTTGGAGGGGCGCCTCAGGCCCCCTGCTCAGTGTAGAAGCGGGGACCTAACACGAGTGCGCACCGTCACCCACCGGCGGCGCCAGCAGAGCTGACGCACTTTGCCCAGGAGGCCGGTCCAGACGAGGGCCTGGTGGCTGCAGGGCCGACCTCTTCCGGTGGAACCGCCGGGTCACAGGGCGCGCTGGCCCAGCCCGCGGCCCCCCCCTCCCCCGCAGACATCGTGCCAGTCTGCACGCCAGCTTCCAGATTCCTCCGGAGCGCGGCATCCTCGCCGCTCTGATGACGGAAGTTGCGCGGGGCTCCACCACCCACACGCGCCACAAGCTCCCGAGGGCGGTGGTGCGGGTCCACGATCCCGGTTCCAGTGCGGAAGCGGGGCCTGGGAGTTGTTAGCCTTCAAAATAAAACTTCCAGTCGTCTTACCAGCAATAATGGGTTTGTTCGGGAATGGCAGAGAGCCGCAGCCCCGGCAAAGCAAGACCACAGGCAAGTAAGCCCGCAGAGCCAGGAAGGAGAAGGCTCTTTTACAGAGAAGAGGCGGGGCTGGGAGGGGCTGTTGTAAACTCAAAGTCCATTGGACTAAACTGGGAGCTGGAAGTGTAGTGGCTGCTCATTGGCTGAGCTGTGACAGTCTCTCATTGGCTGGGCTGAATCAGCCTCTCATTGGCTGGGCTGTTGCCGGGGCAGGAGGAAATCTTCCTTCCACCTGCCCAGCGGTAAAGGAGTAGGGAAAGTGGTAGGACCGCCAGGACCACTCTCTTCCTGTTGCATTTGCGGGAGAGTAGCGGGTGTGAGAGCTCCCCCTGCCGAAACTCCCCGCTCCCATGTTAGTGAGGTTTCCTTTCCTGACTTTTCTCAGGTGGGGTACCTGCCAGCAGGCTGAGGCGGGGAGGACGCCTTCCGGTCGGGAGGGGCTCTCTATGGGGCATGCGCATGGGGTCTGCAGGCGAGCGACCGCACAGCCTCCTGAGGCCGGCCCAGGCCGAATCACCATCGAGACCACCAGCTCTGCAGGACAGGGACACCCTGGGGAATCGGGTGGTGGGGGTGGGGCTTGCAGAGAGGGGCGTGTCTCCATTTACAGAGAAGGTCTGCGTGCAGAACCCAGTGCTCTCTGGCCGGGTGGATGTTGCTACTGCAGAACTTATGGGGGACACGGGCATGACAAGGGCCATGACAGGTCACTGAGCACCCTGATGGACAGATGGAGGGAGTACTGGGGAAGCCAGCAGGAGCATGTAATCCTGCCTGGTGGCCAAATGTGGTCATAAAGGCCACGGGCGGGTGCCTGTGAGCTGAATTCTTGGCTTTTTGAGCATGTGCTACGGCACCCCCATCTGTCTGCAGGGCCCCCCCCCCCCCCCACCTGCGCCAGGCTGTCACCATCAGGCCCCATCTTCCCCATCCTTGGCAAACACCTCCCTAAACTCAGCCCAGGGCTGACGCCACTCTCGCTGCCCTCACGGAGCTCTGTCTCAGCCCCTTGTTAGTGGCCGGATTACATCCCCAAGATCCATACGCTGAGTCCTGCTCTCAGGGCCGCAGAGGGTGACTGTGCTGGGAGATGGGTCTTTATGGAGGTGATTAAGGTAAAGGAGGTCACTGGGAGCCCTGATCCAGGCCGACTGGTGTCCTTACAAGAAGAGAAGCAGACATGCTGGGGGGGGGGGGGGGGACGAGCATGTGAGGACACGGGGACAACCAGCCTGTGTGGACCAGGGAGGAGTCCCATTCCCCAGACACCTGTTTCCAAGGGAGGGTGAGCGTTGGGGTAACCTTTGCTGCCCCAGTGCCCAAGGGGGGTGGGTTCTGGGGAGGCCTGTCACCCTCGGGCTCTGTCACTGTCTCTCTCACACTCTCTGGGGTCTGCCTGCATCCTCCCCACCCCTACCCCCTACCCTGGGGCCGCCCGCTTCCTTGGGGGGCATTAGATCCCCACGTCTCTGTGCCTGTGTCCTCAGATGGTTAGAGTTCGCGGGAGGGAGGTGTGGTTAGAATCTGTCCCATGAATTATTGGCATCTCTGTGACAGCCAGCGGTGGCGCGTGGCTCCAGGCACAGCTGCGTGTGGGCAGTGGCGCATCCGGCGGAGGGAAGGGTGTTCTGTCACCTCAGGCTGGGCGTGACTGCAGCCTCTAGGCACAGGCGGCCGTGCCCACAGGGGCAGCGTGGGGGCTCGCCCTCCCCCACCGGCCCATCATATATTCAACCTTAAAAATCCTGACCCTGGGGCGCCTGGGTGGCTCAGTCGGTTGAGTGTCTGACTTCGGTTCAGGTCATGGTCTCATGGCTCGTGAGTTCGAGCCCCGTGTCGGGCTCTGTGTTGACAGCTCAGAGCCTGGAGTCTGCTTTGGATTCTTTGTCCCTCTCTCTCTCTGCCCCTCCCTCGCTCATGCTCTGTGTCTTTCTCTCTCTCTCAAGAATAAATAAAACATTGGGGCGCCTGGGTGGCGCAGTCGGTTAAGCATCCGACTTCAGCCAGGTCACGATCTCACGGTCCGTGAGTTCGAGCCCCGCGTCAGGCTCTGGGCTGATGGCTCAGAGCCTGGAACCTGTTTCCGATTCTGTGTCTCCCTCTCTCTCTGCCCCTCGCCCGTTCATGCTCTGTCTCTCTCTGTCCCAAAAATAAAAATAAACGTTAAAAAAAAATTAAAAAAAAAAGAATAAATAAAACATTAAATTAAAAAAAAAAAAACAAAAAAACAACTCCTGACCCTCTAGGAGCCTGAATCCAGTCATGAGCAAAGGCGGGGTCGTCTGAATCCTGTCTGGATGGCAGGTGTATACTTAGGGGCCACGCAGGGGCTGACAGCCACCCCTGACTTCTGGGCTGTGGCCCCTGTGACCAGGTGAGCCCTTCCGCTGGGCCCTGGGACTGGGCTTTATCCTCCTTGGGTCCGAGGCCCAGCGCGCAGCCAGGCAGGCGTCCAGGGGGTCTGTGTTGGGCGGTGCTAAACTCACTGGCTGACATCCAGGTCCCAATCCCTGGAGCCTTGGACGTGTGGCCTCATAGGCACAGGGCCTTTGCAGATGTGATGGGCTTGAGGGTCTGGGGATGAGAGATTGTTCTCGATTATCTGGTGGTCCCAGGTCACCACAAAGACCCTCGAAAGGGGTTGGTGGAGGGAGATTTGAGGCAGAAGACGGTGCAGAGACAGAGGTTGGAGGGGGGCTGCGAGCCGGAGCGCAGGAGGCCATGAGGAGGCGGGGGAGCGGGAGCTCCTTGCTAGAAATAATAGGGTGTCCTGCGGCACTGGCCAGAGACTGAGTACAAGAGGTGGCTCACGTGGTTGTGGGGGCCGAGAGGTGTCCCCCCTGCCTCTGCGAGCTGGAGACCCAGAAGCCTGAAGAGTGGGGGCCCCGGTGCCTGAGGACAGGGGAGGACGGACATCGAGCTCCAGAAGGGTGAACTTGCCCTTCCCGCCTTTTCGTCCTTTCGGGCCTTCCCCTCGGCGGATAGGGTGAGGCCCACCCACGCGGGCAGGGTCGATCTTTTTACTCAAATGCTAATCTCTTCTGGAAACTCACAGACACACCCAGACATCCTGGGGCACCCTCCATCCGGTCAGGCGGACACGTAAAACGGGCCGTCGCATCTCCCAAAAGCACAGCCTGCCGACGCCTTCATTTCAGTGTCTCCTTGTTCAGGCAGACTTGTTGGGGTGGCGGGGACATGGGCTTGTTGGGGTGGCTGGGAGGGGCAGTGTTTCGGGACAGGGTGCCCGGCAGGCAGGCTTCTCTGCGCCGCGTCAAGTCCTCACCACATCTGAGCCTGCCTCCTCCTGTGCCCTCAGGAGCAGGTTAGGGCCCCGGGAGGGGTCAAGCTGCCCCTTCTGCTTCCCTAGGGGCGGGAATGGGGAGGGGGCAGGTCCTGGCAGGGCCCCAGGACCCCAGAGAAGAGGCTGTCACGGAATCAGGAGCCCCAGGCCAGGGCGGGCTCTGTAGCCTGCACCTGGTGCCGAGGACCGTGAAAGAGGGTCAGCTCCGGAGATGTTGGGGGGTCCTGTGCACTCAGACTTAGAGCACTTAGAGCAGGGCTCTAAGGCAGAAGCTGGAGGGAGAATTCTGTGACGCAGAAGCACCCAGTGCTTCTAAGGGGGGAGGAGCAAGGCTAATCAGGTCTCTTTTGGTCGCGAGGGACTCCATCAGCACGCGCAGGAGCTGGGGCCCGTGGGGTTGCACTGACAACAGTTCACTTTTGCTGAGTGTGCACTGCCTGCCGGGCGTGTGGCGTTCCCCGGGGCCTCACTGAGGCTGGCCCGGCCAGGAGGGCCCTTCTCCCATCCCACCTAGTAGACAGGGAAACCCAGCTGGGGGGTGAAGGCGTTCATCTCGGTCACGGAGCCGGTGGGGCGTGGCGTTCACCCAGGGTCGTGGAACCGGGGACCTGGGCTTACCTAACATTTTAACTCATTGTGGCCCCCGAGCTCTGCTGTTCTCTGATGTGCTTTAGTAGGGGGCCGTGTGGGTGGGTGTGTGCCCATGAGTGTGTGCACTAGCGGGAGTAATGTGAGAAGGGACGCACGTGCAGGAGTGCACACGTATGATAGAATGTGAAAAGGCAATGACAGAGAAACCCAGACAACTGGCTTCAACCCCACAGCAATTTATTTCTCTCCCAAGGAAAGGGGTCCTAAGGTAGGCAGTGTGGGGCTAGTACAGTGGTTCCTGGTCACCAGCGATCCAGGCCCCTTCCTCCTTGCTGCCCTACTAGCCTCAGTGTGCTGCCTCATGGTGCAAAGTGGCTGCTGAGCCCCAGCCATCATTTCAGGGAACAGGAAGGAGGAAGGAGAAGAAGAAAGACATGTCACCTCCACCTCAGGGATCTGTCCCCCCCACCAGACCTGGAGGTTTTCATTAATAAGGAAAGAAGGAAACAGAGAGTGGGAGGCTGTCTACCTGCTGGAGATCCTTGACAGGCAGCGGAGGACTCTGGGCTCCCCTACCCTGGGGATGTTGAGCTGGCGGAGATCAAGGGCCTTGTTCCACACTTATCCACGGGGAAACTGAGGCCCAGACCCAGGCTTCCTCCCTCCCGTCCCAAGGCTCTGTCTTGGCACCAGTCAGGAAGCCAAGAGCCCAGCAGCCAACGGTGCCAGCCTGGCCACAGTGGACACTGGGGCACACTTGGGTTCTCTTCCCAGCCCCTCCCACCGCCCACTTCTCAGGAACCCAGGCAACAGTCACGTGCATGGAGGCGTTTCAGTGGCGGGAGGGTGAGGAGAGAATGGGGCCGCCCTCCCCCCCCCCACTCCGGCATATGACACGTGTTTTCTCTCCCCAGGCTGTGTGGACCCACCCTCTGAGCAGCTGAGGCCTGGACCTGAGGCCCACGTCCTGGCACAGGCAGTGGGGAGAGAGGCCGCAGATGCCAGACAGATCGGACACGCGGGGACACGCGGGGACACGCGGGGAAGGGAGGAGCCAGTGCTGGCCGTACCCCTGAAGTCGCTCCACGTTTATTCTCCAAAGCCGGGGGGTGGGGGACGGGCAGGTGGGTAAGGCACTGGAGTGAGTGCTGGCCATCCAGGGTGTGAGCCCGGCTGGGGTCCGGGTGGGACCACCCACTCAGGACCCCACGGCCTGAAGGCCCGGGAGGAGGCTGAGGAGGACAGTGGCCACCAGAGTGGGGCTGCCCTGGGGGCTCCCTGCCCCCCTGCCCAGTGGGTCCTGCCAGGGTGGGAGGTTGCAGAGCGTGGACTGGCAGCAGGTCACGGTCATCCGGGTCCCCTCCACTGTCTTGGCGAAGGGCTGACACGCGTCTGCGCACCACGCCGAGTAGGTGGTCAGAGGGCCCGACCCTGGGAGGGAACGGCTTGGTCACCCGGGACGGGCCGGGGCAGGGGGGAGGCCCCGCTCCGGGCTGTGCGCTTTCGGCAGGGGGAGACGGGGCTCCTCCCGCTGCGGCCACCCCAGTGGCCCGCTCACCGGTGTTCCCGTGGGAGACGACGGCTTTGCAGAAGCTGTGGCTGTGGACGCAGTTCTGAATCTGGTCACAACTCTCCCCCCTGTGCAGGGCCTGGCAGGAGTAACACTGCAGCACGGCTGAGAGGCGAGGAGGGCTCAGGCGGGGCCGTGGCCCGCCCCCCCGCACCTCCCCCTGCGGCCCGGGCTGCTGCCGGCTCTCACCCCTCTGAGAGCCTGCCCTGCAGGAGCCTCCCCGCACCCCTTCCGCCCCCCTTCTCTGCGCCCGGGGCCTCTGCGCTAGTCTCCCCGTGCTGGGCCTCCACCGCGCCCTCTCTGCTCCGCCAGCCCCTACGGCCTCCCCGCCCCGCAGCGGCTCCGACTCTAGGCTCCCTACTCTGGACGGTGGTGGAGGGTCCCAGCCAGGGGAGAGGTGACGGGTGTGCCGAGGGCCAGGGCTCTTCCTCCCCCTCCCCCGGCAGGCAAGGTGACACACGGCCCCCCTATGCCAGCCGCCAGCGAGCCCGGCACTCAGCGGGGCGCACACAGTGCCTGCGCCCTCGGGTTGGGGGAGACGGGCACCTCTGCCCCTGCCGCCTGCAGTCACACTGGCCTCCTCCTCCTCTTCCTCATCGTCATCGTCATAGCCATCCAGCCCAAAGTCCGCGTCGTCGTCCTCCTCCTCCTCGCCCTGCACCTGCCCTCTGCCTGGCCACACAGGCACGTCTGTGAACCCCTGCTACCCGCGCACAGGGGACACACGCTCGAGGCTGTGTCCCCTCCCTGCCCCCCCGCCTGTGCTTCACCACTTCTGTGCTCTCTCCCTCCCCACCGTGTCCCCCCTGCTGGCCCCCAAGCTGGCGGCCCTGCTGGCATGTGGCCTGGCGTTGTCTCTACCGACAGCATCCGCGGCCATGGGCCAGCCCTTTGCAGCAGCTGCCCCCCACCCGGAACCCCTCAGGGTGGGCGAATTTACAGAAGAGGAAACCGAGACCGGGACCTGCATTTTGAAGAAGTGAAATCTGGGGCTAGGGAGGGGCAGGTTTGGGGATCTGTGGGAGCCCAGGACAGCTGACGTCCACCTCCCTCTGGCCTCAGATTCCAGCCCGATCCCTTTCTCCCCAGTCCCGCCCCAGGCTGGGTGCTCCGAGGGGCCCCGTGGGCCCGGACGATGCCGGCCCCCCGCCTTGCTGCAGGGGTGTCCCCTTGCCCCAGTACCTGGCTGCTGGCACAGCAGCAGGGCCAGGAGGACGGCCGTGGGCACCTTCATCCTGCCGGGGTTGACGGGGCTGTGTGCTTGTCTCCTTGCTCAGGCTCTGGATCTGTGGGAAGTGGGACAGAGGGCACTTCTGGGGGCTTCCTGGAGGCCCCTGGGCCCCGGCCCCCCCCAAGCTCCAGCCTCAAACAATGGGCCTCACTCTCGCCCCAGAGCCAGGCATCAGGCCAGGGACGGCCATTTCCCTCCCTGACTTCGGGGGCCGGGGGGGAACGGGAAGTCACTGTGGTCGGCCTTGGGGGCGTCCTGTCCACCTGTGCCGCTACTCCCCAGCCCGGCTCGCTCGTTGGCCCGCAAACCTGGCCCCGGAAGCCGTCCTGCCCACCCGCCCTGCACCTGCGCCCCCTGGGAGTCAGCCCCGGCTGTGCAGACACCGGAGCTTGGCGTCCCGGACCCTCAAGCTAGCTGCATATCACTGACCTTCAACCCTGAGTCAGCCTCGCCAACGTTGCACAGCTGCTCGGAGAGTATTTTAATACAAACACCATGGCTGTGCCCGCTATGCGCCCCCCCCCAAGGCTTTGGTGGGTGCAGCTAGCTCTGCCTGTACCCGAGGGGCTCATCCCTCACCTGCTGAGACGGCATCTCCTCGGAGAGGCCTTCCAGCCCCCACCCACCGCACACCCCATCCCTCCCTGACCTTGGAGGTACCCCCGGCCCCTCCCCATGCTGCTTGCTGAGTGGGAGCTGGCCGGGCAGGGTGGGGGGAAGCTTCCTGGGAGCCTCAGGGACCCGCCTTCCCTTCTCCTGCCCTCCAGCTGGTGGTGTGTCGCGTGAAAGCCAGCCTGGCAGGCCCCCCACCTGTCTCCCCAGGGGCACCCCTCCTCCTTTACCGGCCACAGACCTGAAGGGGTGTCGAGAGCCCCTCCCCCCTTCCTGGTGGGACCGAGGAGTCGGGTGGGGCAGGGGGCTGGCTTGGACCTGGAGCCGGGGCTGCCTGCCTCAGTGCCCAGGCCCCTCTCTTGGCCTCTCTGGGTCGGTGTCCCTGACTGTCCACAGGCGGCACCTGTCTGAGCCCGGGGTTCCAGGACACGGCGCCTCCTGCAGACCCCAGCGCGGGGACTTGGCTCCCTTAGAGGAAGCCACCCCCTACCCACAGGGCTCAGGGCTGGCGGCTGGGGCCCATGTTTAGAGCCTGCATGGTAAACGGCCTGTGCCCTGGGCTCAGAGCCCTTCTAGGTCAGGGCTTCCTCCCTCGGCCATGCCCATAACCAGGGGGCAGCCCCGGGGCCCCAGCTCCCTGCCCGAAGACCCCTGCGCAGCACGGACCCGGTCCTGCCTGCTCTCCCCAGTTTGGCCGGGCTGGCTCCAGCGGGTGGCTCCCCCACCCCTAGACCTGGCTTCCCTCAGGCCCTGGGCACACTTCCTCTTGCCCTGGCAGAGGAGGAGACGGTGGGGGCAGGGCCACAGGCCCTGCTTTCCTTGGGGAACTGTGCTGTCCTGCGCTCGGAGCCCCTATTCTATCCCTACCCTCATCCTCCCTGTGTTGGCCTCTGTTAATCTGATCCAGACCTGGGAAAGGGGGAAGTGTTTCTGGCTGAGGGGCAAAGGTCTGACATCTGTGGGGACAGGAAGGGCATCTGTCCCACCTGCAGGACACAGGAACGGGGGGATGGAGCTTTGGGGGGCAGATGTGGGCTGTGGGGACAGATGGGGTCTCCACCGCCCTGCACCCCCACTCACGCCCAGGAGCCTGTGACGTGACTGTCAGCGTCTCAGAAGCTCATCCGTTCGCTCCTCCAGGCGTGCAGGCACCCATCGTTCGTTTGTTCAGCCTGGCCTCCACCTCCCCCTACACACATCCACACCCCGGAACCCTCAGTGCTCATTTTCTCTAGTCCTTGGACACCCCTGACCCCATCCCCCTCAACCTTGCAGAGTCTCACCTCCTCTCTCCCCGCCAGCACTGTGGTGGAGGGTGACCGAGGGTCCCCGGCATCTGGCACCACAGTGGAGCTGCCCACAGCCTGTCAGCGCCCCCCGCTCCCGCACCCTGAGCAGATTACCTGGCCCCACTTCTCTGGGGACCTCTGGGGGTCCCCACCGTCCTCCTCTGGCCCTGATGACTCCAGGGACCTCACAGAGGTGAAACATACGGTGTTCGTCCTTTGTGACTGGCTGATTGCACTGAGCAGAATCCTTCAGGTGCACCCATGTTGTCGCGTGTGACAGATTTCCCCTCCTTTGTAAGGCCGAACAGTCTTCCATTGTGTGGCCCCACTGCATTTTCTTTACCCATTCCTTCGGCCCCAGACGGACGCTGGGATGGCGAGTGAGTTCTGGCTGCCGTGACTCGCTGTGTGCACATCATGGGCGAGTGTCTTCAGGTCCCTGCCTTCACTCCGGGTGTGTGCTCAGGGCTGGGGTTGCTGGAGCATATGTGAGTCTCTGTTTAATTGGTATTGGTGTCTGTCCTTCTGCATGTAAACACACATGTGTGTCTCATTAAAAAAAAAAAAGATAATAAAAAGCCTTGAAAATCTCCCTCTTTCCTTACCACCTCCTTCCTTGTGCGGCTCTCCGGGCGAGTGGTGACATTCACCAGCCAGGAGCTGAGCTCTCACCCATTGGTCACTAAGCACAGGCTTCCACGCAGAAACATGGAAGGGGGTCAGAACAACCCGGAGGTGGTGGCTCCGGGCGCGTGGCACCCGCCCCCGCCACGCCGCCTGCCCACCAGGCCGCCCCTCCCTTGGCCTGGGGCACTGGAGGGACACTAGGCACTGCCATCCCCAGAGACACGCTCCTCACTCCGTGCCCCTGCTGAGGGGTTCCTTGCTTGGCCCCCCAGATGTCTGGGGCACCAGTGCTTTATACTGGGGCTCCCCTTGGGAACATCCATGGGGGGGGGGGGACATCATGCGTGTCACTTATCTCATTAGAAATCGATCTCCCTCACACTCACATCTTAGAAAGACTCTGAAAATTATTTTGCAGGGTTTCTCTGCAGCCGTATAAAGGAATGAAGAAGCTATGCCCTGAGTCAGAAAGATACGACTTGGCACGCTGCACGATCTCTCCTGTCTCCACAGTACCGTCTTCCATTCAAATACGCGCCCCCTGGGCCTGTCCATGACCCTGCAGAGGAAACAGTGGGGGCAGGGGAAAAGGCCTGGGGGCCTGGAAAGAAAGACCCTGATGACGGAGATGGAGATAGGAGTCTGCGAGGGGGTGGGGATCACTTAAGTTGAACGTGAAGGCGGGGAAGCTCCAGGACCGCCCGGGGTCCCAGGTTGCGCGGGAGCCCCACATGGGTGCTGGGCTGGGTCCGGCCCCCAGGCTTGGCTGGTTGCTGAGGCCCGTCTGGGAGCAGTATGTCTGCACATCCATGGACAGCAGAGGACCTGTGTCCTGGGGAGGTCCCACTTGGATTCCTGGCAGGTATGATGGCAGAATTTCAGATACAGGGTGTGAAGATTAATAAAAGCAAACCTCACTTGGAACGGAGCTGGGAGGCCAGCACCGGCAGCTCTCATCCCCGACCACTCCTCAAAATCAAGTCCAGACAGGAGACTGACGCCTTGCCGGCTACCAGGCTGGAGGAAGGAAAGTTTCCTCCTCCCCCAGCAACAGTCCAGCCAATGAGAGACAGTCACAGCTCAGCCAATGAGGAGCCACTACACTTCCAGTTTAGCCCTATGGACTTTCAGTTTACAACAGCCCCGCCCCCCATAAAAGAGCTTTCTCAGCTTTGTTCCGAGCTCTTGCTTATTGCTTGCTTGTCCTGGCTTACTGGTCTCTGCTCTTCCTTAATAAATCTGTTTTTTGCTGGTAGGGTAAGGGGCTGTTTTACTTTTAAGTGTTAGAAAACAAAATCCAATGGAGTAAAGTTGAAGACCTACCTGGCAGTCACGAATCAGGCACCGATCCTTCTAGCAAGTAGAGGACAGCTAGGAGAAGTTGTATAAGATGGAAAGATTTGGTAGGGGGAGCGCACGGAGGTCATAAGTGTTAGCCTTCATCTAAAACCTGTTCATATAATTAGAGTCAGGCGGTGCTTACTCTCTCCTGTCTGGATTCTTTCACTCCTGGTAGGCCTGCGAGATCCATCTGTATCTTGGAAGTCCCATAGCATCTGTTTCTTTTAAGCGCTACACAGTATCGTGTCATGGGAATACGCCATAATTTTTAAAAAATCCACCGTACAGCTGATGAGCTTTGGACAGTTTTCAGTTTTGAGCTGTTTCAAATAGCGCTGCTAAGAACATTCTTGTTTCATGAAAAGGATTGTGATAGAATTTACATACAGCTAAGTGTGCAAACTGAAGTGTATAGATTAATGATGTTATACATATATACAGTAAAACCCTGGGTTACGGGGAACTTGTTCTGCGAGTGTTGGGCAGGACGAGCAAACATTTCTAATAAACTTTAACTTGATAAACGAGCGATGTCTTGCAATACGAGTAGTATGTGATCCCAAAGGTCTCATGATCACAACTGAGCCAATGGTTCTTCTCTCTCTCTCTCTCTCTCTCTCTCTCTCTCTCTCTCTCTCGGATTGTGGGTGATTGTCGCCCATGCTTGGATGCTCGGTCTCAGGCCATGGTGTTTGCCAGTGATTTGTCAGAATGCTGGAAGGTGCCCACAACGGGAGCTAGTGCTTTTTTTTTTTTTTTTTTTTTTTTTTTGTCACTGCAAAGCACCTGTGGACAGTCCTTTGCTTTTCCAGACAAGAGTCAGCTTAGGAATGCTTTGCCTCATTCTAGGTCAGGTCGCCTGCAGAAATAGACCCTTTCCTCTGCTGCCTTGTTGCCAGTTGCATGAAATACAGTATATGACAAAACATTATTAACACTGTGCTGTGGTCAACATCTGTGCGAGTGTATACAATAGCCCCCATGTAGAAAAAGGTTGAAAAGAAAGGCGGTAAAAAGAAGGAGGTGATTACAGTGAAAGTTAAGAAGGAAATCATCGAGAAGTATAAGCGAGGTATGTGAGTGGCCGAAATCGTAAGATTTTTATAAGAAGTCTATGTCGGCCATTTGCACAATACTAAAGAAGAAATAAGGGGGCTAGCTAGATGCAGCTAAAGGAGTCATGAGAATATCAAAACAATGGCCATGTGTTCTGGAAGATGTAGGAAAGTTGCTTCTGGCTTGGATAAACGAGAAGTGACTGGCAGGTGATACTGTGACCGAGAACTTTATCTGTGAGAAGGCAAAGGCCTCGTACACCGACCTCGTAAGTAAACCGGCTCGTAGGTCAACAGAAAACAGAGAGAGCTTCGAGGCAAGCAGGGGATGGTTTGATAACTTTAAGAGAAGCGGCATCCGTAGTGTTGTGAGGCTCGGAGAGGCTGCGAGTTTGGACGCTAACGCAGCGGAGGTATTTGCTACCGAGTTCCAGAAGCTCATGGCTTCCAAGGGTTACCTGCCAGAGCAAGTTTTTAACTGTGATGAGACGGGGCTTTTTTGGAAAGAGATACCAAAGAGGACGCACATTATAGAAGAAGAGAACGCAGTGCCCGTCACAGGCCTGTGAAAGACCGTCGCACCCTCTCGTTTTGCGCTAATGCGAGCAGGGGTTTCAAAGTCAAGCCCCTGCTCGTTTGTCATTCTGAGAACCCACGAGCCTTCAGGAAATGCACGATGTAGAGGAGCCAGTTAAACGTTACGTGGAGGTCCATCAGCAAGGCTTGGGTCACTCATATCTTGTTCGTTGAGTGGCTCAACGAGGCCTCCGGTCCTGCAGCGAAGAAATACCTTTTAGAGAAGAATTTGCCGCTCAAATCCTTGCTGGTTATGGGTAATGCCCCTGCTGAGCCTCCAGGCTTTGAGGACGACTTACTGGAGGAATTCGAGTTCATTAAGGGCAGGTTCCTTCCTCCCAACACCACTCCAGTCCTCCAGCCCATGGAGCAGCAGGTCATTTAGAACTTTAAAAGGCTTTACATCAAAGCACGATTTCAGCGATGCTTCGAGGTGACCGAAGGATAAACCTCACCCTCCAAGTTTTGGAAAAATCGTTTCCACACCATGAACTGCCCCAAGATCATCGATAAAGCCTGGGATGGGGCCACCAAGAGAACCTTCAATTCTGCTTGGAGAAAACTGTGGTCCGATTGCGTTCTTGGACATGACGCAGAGGGGCTTGCTCATGAACAGCAGCTGTCAGCTGTCAATGAAACTGTGACTTTGGCTCGGGTCATCATCTCATGGCTCATGAGTTTGAGTCCCACGTCAGGCTCTTAGGCTGACAGTTCAGAGCCTGGAGCTTGCTTTGGATTCTGTGTCTCCCTCTCAAAACTAAATAAAGATTAAAAACGTATTGTATTTTCTTTACTATTTTGTATTACATTACAGTATTGTAATCATTTTTATATGATTATTTTTGGGTTGTGGAATGAATCACCTGAGTTTCCTTTATTTCTTTTGGGGAAATTTGCTTTGATATACAAGTGCATCGGATTACAAGCATGTTTCCAGAACGAATTATGCTCACAAACCATGGTTTTACTATACATAGTAACAACCACTCATATCAAGATACAGAGCATTCCAGAAACCCAGAAGGCTCCCTTGGGCTCCTCTCAGTCAGTATCCATCCCCTGAAGGTAACCACTATTCTTACTCTAATACTATACGTTGCTTTTGTCTGTTTAAAAATTCTGTGTAAATGGCATCATACAGTGTCAGCTGCTTTCTGTTTGGCTATTTGCATCCGGCTGTAGTGCTTGTGAGGACCACTCTGGGGCTGTGTGTGTCTGCAGTCTGTCCGTATGCATTTTTGTTACCTGGTAGTGTTGATCGTGTGGGAATTGTGGAGCTGGTACCTAATCTACTGTGGGCAGCCTTGGGCTTGTTTCCAGTTTTGGCTTTGATGACGAATGCTGCTCTGCACATTCTTGCACATGTTTTGGTATAAACAAGCCTTCCCGTCTGGTAGACACCAGGGGTGAGACTCACGTGTGACCCGCTTTGGGAGGTGCCACCAAACACCTTCCAACGCGTCTCCACCAGTATTGTGAGAGAGTTCCAGTTGCTCCACGACCTCACCGACACTTGGTGTTGTCAGTCTTTTAAACTGTAGCCGTTCTGGGGCCTGTAGTAGTGCCTCATTGTGCTGTCAGCCTTTCGTGTGTGGAAACTGGTCAGTGGATTCCAAAATGCATATGAAACCAGCCACACCCTGGAGTCCCTTCCACTCTCTACTGCTTGCTTGTTTCTCTGTCCCCCAGGGGTGGCCTCTGCCTCGACCAAAGGCAAATTCTCAGGCTCCCACGATCACAAGGGCCCCAGTGTTTGGGGGACGGCTGGGGGTTTCCAGGGCAGGTCTGCAGGTCTCCCGCCTCTGGATTTCAGTTCCTCCTGCCTTTGGTGCTCCTCCAGCTCTCTTGAGTTTTAAAAAGATGGTTTCTGTGATTTACCTGGCTTTTCTTATCGTCAGTGGGAGCCTTAGGCCGCAGCAGACGACTTTCTCCTGCAATGGAAGTCAGCCATTAGGGAAGCGAGGGGGCGAGTGGTGTTCATTGAGACTCTCCAGTCAGAGTGGCGCCAGCCAGGCACGACCTCCAGGGCTAGGCTGGGGGTGCAGTTACATGCAGGGCATTTATGAAGCCAGGCATCTCACCAGACTTCTCTTCGCAACCACTCACTTAGCGTATGGGCTGACCCTGTGTACCAGGGACCCCCATCTTTTTGTGTGAAAAGCAAAGGGGGCCTGGGAGCTGTCCAAGGTCACACAGATGGGACCCAAGCACCGGTCCTTCTACATCAATTTTATAAAATGTGAAGGTTCTTCTGAGGGTGGGACACAGCAGGATGACACTGGGGCAGCTGGAGGGCAGAGCGCTGGCCTCATCTGGGGGCTGTGCCGACCGGTGTGTGTGTGTGTGTGTGTGTGTGTGTGTGTGTGTGTGTGGAGTGCCTATAGGAGCAGCTCGTGGACAGCCAGCAGGTCCAGGGAGCTGGGTCCCACAGGCTCCCTGCAGATCGGCTCATTTGAACAACTTTGGCACCTCTAGGCAGAGGAGCTATCCCTAGTTGTCTGGCACCCAGCCCTGGGGCGGGGAGGGAGGGTGTTCAAGGGTCCGGATAAGAGGTGTGGTTGGGGCGTGTGCGTCAGTGGCTGCCCAAGAAAGAGACTGTGCTCTTCAGCCGGAACTCAGCACTGGGTCAAGACTGCACAACAAAATAAAATAAATAGCAGAGCTGGGATCTGGGCTCAAGGCCTTTGTGCCCCAAATTCCTGCTTCCCAGTAGCTGGTCTCAGCATCCGCTTACCAGTGTCGGGGACTCTGAGACTCTGCACTAACTTAAAAGGAGACAGATCCAATTGGTCACAGAAGTTTGGGTAACTATTTTTTATCGTCCTCATGCAGTCAAGGAGACGCATGGGGACAGGATCCAGCCCTCTGCACATGTGAACGTTTCATTAGGAAAATTTCCAAACGGTCACAGTAGTGGAGCCTTGTGATTCTGTGACCTGCAATAAGATATACCTAGCGGGGCGCCTGGGTGGCTCAGTCAGTTAGGAGGTTAGGCGTCCAACTCTTGATTCTTGATTTCGGCTCAGGTCATGATCTCCTGGTCTTGAGATTGAGTCCCCCCACCCCCCCCGCCTCTGAGCATGAAACCTCCTTCCGTGCCCACCCCCCCTGCTCACTCACGTGTGCACGCACTCTACCTTCTCAGAAATAAAAAAGGGAAATATCTATGGGAACACCTCGGGGTGTCTTCAATCTATTTTTTTATTAAAAATTTTTTTTGGGGCGCCTGGGTGGCGCAGTCGGTTAAGCGTCCGACTTCAGCCAGGTCACGATCTCGCAGTCCGTGAGTTCGAGCCCCGCGTCGGGCTCTGGGCTGATGGCTGGGAGCCTGGAGCCTGTTTCCGATTCTGTGTCTCCCTCTCTCTCTGCCCCTCCCCCGTTCATGCTCTGTCTCTCTCTGTCCCAAAAATAAATAAACGTTGAAAAAAATAATTAAAAAAAATTTTTTTTTAATGTTTTTATTTATTTTTGAAGGAGAGAGAGAGACAGTGCATGTGCGGGGGAAGAGCAGACAGAGAGGGAGACACAGACTCCGGAGCAGGCTCCAGGCTCTAAGCTGTCAGTACAGAGCCCGATGTGGGGCTTGCACCCACAAACTGTGAGATCATGACCTGAGCCGAAGTCCGAGGCTTAGCCGACGGAGCCCCCCAGGCAGCTCTGGGCACGTCTTGTCTTATTGTGCTTTATCAATACTGCGTTTCCTGCAACGGAAGGTCTGTGGCAAACCCCACAGGCAGGTCTGTCGGCACCAGTTCTCCAACAGCATTTGCTCACTTCGTGCCTGGGTCACATTTTGTTAATTCTCACAGCACCTCGGACTTCTGTGGCGGTGACCTGCGACCAGTGATCTTTGAGGTTACGGGGGTAATTGTTTTGGGGCGCCACGGACCACCCTGTCCCTGGTCAGCTCTGTTCTCTGAGACACAACGACACTGGCATCAGGCCAGTTAATATCTCTGCGGTGGCCACTAGGTGTCCCCGTGGGGGGGAAAGTCGCCTGTCTCTATTTAATTAAATTAATTAATTTATTTTTATTTATTTTTTTAAATTTTTAAATGTTTATTCATTTTTGAAGGAGAGAGAGACAGAGTGTGAGTGGGGGAGGGGCAGAAAGAGGGAGACACAGAATCTGAAGCAGGTTCCAGGCTCCGAGCTGTCCACACAGAGCCCGACCCAGGGCTCGAACTCACAAACCGCGAGATCATGACCTGAGCCGAAGTCGGACGCTTAACCGACTGAGCCACCCAGGCGCCCCTAATTTATTTATTTTTAAAATATAATTTATGGTCAAGTTGGCTAACATACAGTGTATACAGTGTGCTCTTGGTTTTGGGGGTGGATTCCCGTGATTCACCGCTTACACGTAACACCCAGCGCTCATCCCAACAGGTGCCCTCCTCAATGCCCATCACCCATTTTCTCTCTCCCCCCCTCCCATCCACCTTCAGTTTGTTCTCAGTATTTAAGAGTCTCTTATGGTTTGCCTCCCTCCTTCTTTGTAACTTTTCTTTTTCTTCCCCTTCCCCTCCCCCATGGCCTTCTGTTAAGTTTCTCAAGATCCAGGAATGAGTGAAAACTTATGGTATCTGTCTTTCTCTGCTTGACTTATTTCACTCAGCATAATACCCTCCAGTTCCATCCACGTTGCTGCAGATGGCCAGATTTCATTCTTTCTCATTGCCAAGTAGTATTCCATTGTATATATAAACCACATCTTCTTTATCCGTTCGTCAGCTGATGGACATTTAGGCTCTTTCCAGAATTTGGCTATTGTTGAGAGTACTGCTATAAACATTGGGGTCCCAGTGCCCCTATGCATCAGCACTCCTGTATCCCTTGAGTAAATTCCTAGTGGTGCTATTGCTGGGTCATAGGATAGATCTAGTTTTAATTTTTTGAGGACCCTCCACACTGTTTTCCAGAGTGGATGCACCAATTTGCATTGCCACCAACAGTGCAAGAGGGTTCCTGTTTCTCCACATCCTCACCAACATTTGCTGTTTCCTGAGTTGTTAATTTTAGCCATTCTGACAGGTGTGGGGTGGTATCTTAATGTGGTTTTGATTTGTATTTCCCTGATGATGAGTGATGTTGAGGATCTTTTCATGTGTCTGTTTGCCATCTGGATGTCTTCTTTGGAGAAGTGTCTATTCATGTCTTCTGCCCATTTCTTCACTGGATTATTTGTTTTTCAGGCGATGAGTTTGGTAAGTTCTTTATAGATTTTGGATACTAACTCCTTATCTGATATGTCACTTGCAAATATCTTTTCCTATTCCATCAGTTGCTTTTTAGTTTTGTTGATTGTTTCTGAAGGAAACTGAAGAAGACACAAAGAAATGGAAAAAAACATTCCATGCTCATGTTTTGGAAGAATGAATATTGTTAGAATGTCAATACTATCCAAAGCAATCTACATTCAATGTACATTCAATTGCACATTCAATGCAATCCCAATAAAAAATGCACCGGCATTCTTCTCAAAGCTAGAACAAACAATCCTAGAATTTGTATGGGACCACAAAAGTCCCTGAATAGCTAGAGTAATGTTGAAAAAGAAAACCAAGGTGGGAGGCATCACAATCCCAGACTTTGGTGGCCTCTACTGCAAAGCTGTAAGCATCAAGACAGTATGGTACTGGCACAAAAAAAGACACATAGACCAATGGAATAGATGGAGAACCAAGAAATGGACCCACAAATGCATGGCCAACTAATCTTCGACAAAGCAGGAGAGAATATCCAGTGGAATAAAGACAGTCTGTTCAGCAAGTGGTGCTTGAAAACTGGACAGCGACACGCAGAAGAAAGAACCTGGACCACTTCCTTACACCAGACACAAAAATAAACTCAACATGGATGAAACACCTAAATGTGAGACAGGAAGCCGTCAACACCCTAGAGGAGAAAATAGGCAACAACCTCTTTGACCTCGGCAGCAATAGTTTCTTGCTTGACACGTCTCCAAAGGCAAGGGAATTAAAAGCAAAAATGAGCTATTGGGGACCTCATCAACATCTCTCTCACTTTCAAATCAAAAGCTGGAAGTGATTCAGCTCAGTGAGAAGGCGTCAAAGCCCGAGACAGGCTGAAAGCGAGGCCTCTTGCACCAAAGGGTTCGCCCAGTTGTGAGCGCAAAGGAGCGACTCTTGAAGGAAAGTACAGGTGCTTCTCCTGCGAACGCGCGGATGATAAGGAAGGAAGACAGCCTCGTTGCCGATGCGGAGAAAGTCGGGTGGTCAGATGGGAGATCAGATCAGACACGACGTTGTCTTAAGCCAAGGCCTGGCCCGGAGCAGGGCCCTCCCTCTCGTCCGTTCCACGACGGCTGGGGGAGGCGAGGGAGCCGCGGGAGGAGAGCTGTAAGCCAGCAGAGGCTGGTTCCGGAGGGTTCAGGAAACAAGCCGTCTCCACAACCTACAAGTGCGGGACAAAGCAGCCAGTTTTCCAGAAGATCGAGCTCAGGTAGTCAGCGAAGGCGGCTGCACTAAGCAGCAGGTTTTCGGTGTGGATGAGACGGCCCGGTCCTGGAGGGAGACGCCGTGCCGGACCTCCGCAGCCAAGAGAAGTCGGCGCCTGCCTTGACAGCCCCGGAGCACGGGCTGGCTCTCTTGGGAGGGGCCGACGCGGCTGGTGACTTCAAGAGGGAGCCGGTGCCCAGTGACCATGCTGGAATGAGGGCCCGAGGAGTGGTGCTAGGTGTCCTCCACCTGTGCCCCAGCGGTGGGACCACAGAGCCCGGCTGGCGGGCATCTGTCCATGACACGCTTGACTGGGTATTTGAAGCCCACCCTCGAGGCCTTCTGCTCAGAAAACAAAGATTCCTTTCAAAGTCCTGTTGCTCCTGACAAGGCGCCTGGTCACCCCAGAGCCCCGCTAGGGATGGACGCGGAGATTTGTGTTGTGTTCGTGCCGCTAGCACAGCATCCGTTCTGCGGCCCACAAATCAGGAGTTAACTTTTGACTCGCAAGTCTTCTTACTTAGGAAATACATTTTGTAAGGATACAGCTTCGGGGCACCTGGGGGGCTCAGTCAGTTGCGTGTCCGACTTTGGCTCGGGTCGCGACCTCGCGGTTGGTGATTTCAAGCCCCACGTCGGCTCCCCACATCCGTCAGCACAGAGCCTGCCGCAGATCCTCCGTCCCCCTCGCTCTGACCCTCCCCCGCTTGCACTCTCCCAAAAAATAAATACGTATGTTTTTTAAAAAAGGTTTTAATTAAAAAAAAAAAAAGGATATAGCTTCCATAGACAGGGAGTCCTCGGACGGATCCGCGCAAAGTTGAAAACCTTCTGGAAAGGAGTCACTGTTCTAGATGCCACGAAGGACCCCTGTGATTTCGTGGGAAGAGGTTGAAACGTTAACACCGACAACAGTTTGGAAGAAGTGGATCCGACCCTCGTGGAGGACTTTGAGGGGCTCAGGACGGCCGCGGAGGACGGCCCCACGGAGGCGGTGGGGACCAGAGGGCCGGGATCAGAAGCGGAGCCTGACGACGGGACCGAACTGCTGTCATCTCAGGATAAAGCTGACGGGCGAGGAGGTGCTGCTCGGGGAGGAGCAGAGAACGTGCTTTCTGGGGATGGAAGCTCCTCCTGGCGAGGATGCCGTGGAGATTGTTGGAAGGACAACAGAGGATTTAGAATATTCCGGAACCCTAGTTGGTAAGGCGGCGGCAGGGCTTGGAGGACGGTCCCCACTTGGGAAGGAAGTTCTGTGGGTAAAATGCTGTCAGACAGCGTCACCTGCTCCAGAGAAATCGTTCGTGAAAGGAAGCGCCCGCTGTCGTTGCAAACTTCACGTTGTCATCTTGTTTTGAAACTGGCCACCGCCGCCCCGGCTTCAGCGGCCGCCACGCGGACCAGCCAGCAGCCGTCGGCCTCGGGGCAGACCCTTGGCCAGCAGAGAGAAGCACTGGCTGAAAGCTCAGATGAGGGCTAGCAATTTTTAGCAAGAGAGTATTTTTTTTTTAATGTTTATTTATCTGTGTGGTGTGGGGGAGCTTGAGTGGGGGAGGGGCAGAGAGAGGGAAAGGGAGAGGGGGAGAGAGACAGAGAGAGAGAGAGAGAGGGAGAGAGAGAGAAACCCAAGCAGGCTCTTGGATCCGATGCAGGGCTGGATGTCACGAACCATGAGGTCATGGTCTGAGCCGAAATCCAGAGTTGGACCCTTAACTGGCTGAGCCACCCAGGCGCCCCTAGCAAGAGGGTGTTTAAAAAAATTTTTTTAATGTTTATTTATTTTTGAGAGAGAGAGAGAGAGAGAGAGAGAGAGAGAGAGAACAAGCAGGGGAGGGGCAGAGAGAGAGGGAGACATAGAATCCGGAGCAGGCTCCAGGCTCCGAGCTGTCAGCACAGAGCCCGACACGGGGCTGGATCCCATGAACCGTGAGATCATGACCTGAGCTGAAGTGTAGCAAGGGAGTATTTTTAATGAAGGTACGTGCATTGTTTTCTAGACACAAAGCTGTTGCACGCTTAATAGACGACAGTGTAGCGTGAACATGACTTTTATAGCCACGGGGAAGCCAACATTTCACTTGATTCGCTTCGCGGCGACGTTTGCTTCGCCGTGTGGTCTGGAGCCCAGCCCAAGTACCGTAGGCGCCTCTATTCTTACGTGCGGTTGTTTGCGAGGGAGGCCGCCGGAACCCTGGGCGCAGAGGGCGCAGGACTCAGTGCGCAGAGGACCCTGCTCTCAGCACGTGGTCTGCTTGCCTCTGTCACCGGTGCGGAAGTAACAGCCTCCTCGGCCGACCCTCCTACGGCCAAGGGGCTTCGCTTCCGGAAGACATCGGGACCACAGCAGCCACAAGAAAGCACTTTGGGTTGTTTTCATTTGCTTATTTTTTTGTGAGGGCGTGAGTTGTGGTTAGGGTGTGGGCCGGGTTTCCTTCCTCTATTTGGGGTGCTCTGTCTCTTTATTTGTGCTTTATCCCAGGATTCCACGTGATCTGTGAAGTCTGATGCTCGGTCACATTAGCTACTGTCCCCCCGGGGCGGCCGTAGACAGTACCTCCTGAAGGGGCCTGTAAGAGGACACGGCCTAACGGCGAGACGGGTGCATGGGACTCCCTGGAGTGTCTGCGTGGGGTGCACACCTGTGACTTGGGGTGTTCGCCCACAGGATGGGCTGAGGGGCTCACCTTCCCTGGCACCAGCCGGATGGGGGGGGGGGGGGGGGGTGGGACCGGGGGGGGGGGGGGGGGCCCCCGGGGCCCTGGTCCAGGCCAGGCTGTTGTGCTGGAGCCTGATCTGAGAGTCAATGCAACCACCCGCACGTTCCCTTTCTGGGGGCTGGGACCCGAGTCCAGGAAGCATAGGTGTGTCATAGATGCCCCTGAACCCCGAGATCTGGCCCCAGCAAAGACAGCACTGAGGGAGCACTGGACCACGGGCTACCCGGGGAGAGGGCTGGACGAAGAGCCAGGGGCCTTGCTGCCAGGAGCTTGGGTGTGGTTGGGGGCATGGGGGCAGATACACACATAGGTGTTCGGTGGAACCCGCTGAGTGGGACCTTGAGCTGGGAGCTGGGGACAGAGAGGTGGCAGGCACGCGGAAACAGGAAAGGAGGGAAGGCTGCGTCAAGGACCCCTCATGAGGAGGCAGTAGTTGGTGGGGATCCACCAGGGAGGGCTTCCTGGTGGAGGTGGCTTTTGAGCTTGGTCAAGAAGAGACCCTCAGGTGGAGTGCGGGAAAGATGGAGAGGGCTGGGCCGGGCGTGGCAGAACCATCCAAGGCTGGAGAGGAGTCCGTGTAAATAACTAAGGGCTACCGGCCACACGTTTCAACCCCCCACAGTTATGAGCCCCAGGATGCCTCCCACTCATGCTTCACGTACACTGGCTGCCATGTCCCGGCCACTGCCGTTAGCACACACGCCTCCACTCAGCGATGAGCGGGTCTGAGCACGGACACCTGGGTGTGGGGAGAACAGCGTGAACAAGGGAGACACCCTCAGGGCGGGGAGGTCCAATGGAGACTGCTGCCAAGCAAGCAGGGCCCCAGACACTTGTTGAATATGGTGGCTTGTGGTTGGTTCTACAGAGAACAGTCACTGGAGATGCTGTGAGAGCACACGGCTTGAGGAGCGGTGTGGGGGGCTTCCCTGGGGAGGTGACATTGAAGACAGGACCTCAGAGCTGAATAGGACTTGGCCAGTTGCAGGAGAAGGGGTTGAATGGTTCCAGCCTCGGTGAGCGGCGTACGCAAAGGTCCTGAGGCAGGAATCTGGCAAGTACGGGAGCTGAAAGGACAAAAAGGACAGCGGTTGGAGCTGAGGCGGTGACAGAAGAGGTGGGAGGGGCCAGGGGTCACGGAGGGCTTTGGACTTCATCTTGAGAACGATCAGAAGCCCCTAAAGCATTTGGACACCGAGTTTGTGATAGCCGCTCTGACCTCCTCTGGAGAGTGGGTTGGGGTGGGTGGGAGTGGGCGCAAGGAGCCCGGGTGACGCCCTGGCGGGGGTCCGGGTGACAGACGGTCGGGCCGGGGCCAGGTGGGGCCTGGGGAGGACAATGGATGGTCGGAGAGCTCCCAGAATATTGCTGGCCCTGCCGGCAGATGGACTGGCTTGGTGTCCTCTCCGGGGCCTGACCCCCGCCCTCTTGTGTCTCTCTTTCCGCTGGGGCCCCTTGGGCCTTCCCCCACCTGGGGCTCTTCCCCACAGATGCTGTTTTTTCTGGTCTTTGCTGTGTGTGTATGTGTGTGCACACGCGTGTGTTTGTGTCTGCACGTGTGCGCGTGTGGGCGTTTGTGTATATACAGGTGTTTGTGTCTGCGTGTGTGCATGTGTGTGCATATGTGTGTGTTTGCATGTGTGTGGTTGTGTGTGTGCATTTTTACGTGTGTTTACGTGTATGTGTGTTTGTATTCGTGTGTGCGTGAGCGTGTGTTTGTCTGGTGTCTACTGAGGGCATCTCGGGCCCCCACAGCGATGAGACACCCCCTGGGCCACCTCCTTCAGGAAACAGGAATCCCCAACATCAGTTGCCCCTCCGCCAACAGGGACACCCATCAGGAGCTTCAGGGGGGCCTCGGCCTTACAGCCTGTGCTGGGTTCATGCGTGGAAGGCAGGGCAGTGGAGTGGGGGGGACATGCTCCTCTTCACAGGCCTCTCTCCTTGGTTCCCAATCCAGGCAGGAAGGGGTCGCATCCCTGTGGTGTGGGGGGGGGGGTGGGGGGAGGGGGCTCACGAATGGAGGAGGGGACTCTCAGCGCCCCCCCCCCCCCTTGAGGGGAAAAGGCAGGAGGAGGCCAGGCCCCTTGGGCTCTGTGGGGAAGTCGGGGAGGTAAAGCCGGGGCAGGGTAGGGTAGCCTGAGCCCCCCAGTGGGGCGGAGGTGGGGGAAGAGGAGCTGCGGGTGGGGCTGAGAGCCACCCCACCCTCTCCCTTCCGTGTAAGGTGGGTGCTGGTTCCGTGGAGGGGGTGCTATTAGCCCCTGATCGGGTGGCATCTTGCCCCTGGAGGGGGGTGTCCTGTGGGGGGGGGTGCTGTAGCCGCACATGGGGCCTCTATCCTGTCCACGTCCTGCTGGGCCTGGGGGGAGCCCCTTCCCAATGACGGACTGTCCCTTCCTGCTCTGCCCCTAAGGTGGACCCCTGCTCCTGTCTAACTTGGAGGCCCCACAGGGGCGCCTGGGTGGCTCAGTCGGTTGAGCGTCCTACTTCGACTCAGGTCATAATCTCGCGGTCCGTGAGTTCGAGCCCCGCGTCGGGCTCTGGGCTGACAGCTCGGAGCCTGGATCCTGCTTCGGATTCTGTGTCTCCCTCTCTCTCTGCCCCTCCCCAACTTGTGCTCTGTCTCTCTATGTCTCTCAAAAAATAAATAAATGTAGCTTGGAGGCCCCGCTGCCTGCCCCTCCTTCCCAGGCCCCTGGGCTCTGCAGGTGGGTCTGGGTGTGACTGAGTCTGCCGGGCCCAGGACGCGTCCCTGGGTCCTCAGAGCACAGGAGGCCCTCCGGCTTCTTGCACGCAGGCAGCTGGCCAGGGCTGGGGGCACTTCCCTCTCACAGCGCCTATGACACCCTGTGTTTGTTTCCTGCAGCAAATCACAAACTTGGTGGCTTAAAACAATAAAAAGTCTCTAGGGGAGGGTCCTTCCGGCCCCTTCCGGCCTCTGGTGGCTCCAGGAGGTCGGTGGCCTGTGGCCACACCCAGGGTCGGCGTGACCTTTCCCCGTGCCTTTGTGCCTCACGTCTTTCTTTTCTCATCTAAGGTCTCCAGATGTTGGGTCTGGGGCCCACCCCAAATCCAGGATGACCTCATCTCTACATCCTTAACTCCGTCTCATCCACAAAGAGCTTTTTTCCAAATAAGGTCGCGTTCACGGGTTCTGGTGGTTAGAACTTGAGCGTCTCTTTGTGGCCAGCATTCAGCCCACGTACACCCTGCCCCCCACTATTCTGGGGGTCAGAAACTTTCTCCCTCTCTGAGTTCGGCGGCTTCTCAGGAAAGGCTGGACACAGCGTCCCTGTCAACCCTTGGCTGAGAGGCTGGCCCTGTGAGCACGCAGGGCAGTCTTCGGGAAAACTCCTCCGTAGCTCTGGCCTGCGGCCGCATCTGTAGTCTTGGATGGCTCGGAGCACATCTCGGGCAGGACCGCGTCCTCGGCCCCCTGCTGCCAGGGCCTGATCCGGAGTCCTGTCCTCTCTGCTGCTTCCGCGGGCTTAGGGCTGAGTGCGGTGGCTTTTGACGCTGTCCCTGGTTCTGACCACCTGAGAGCTGGCTCTGCTCTGGGGCTGGCCCACCGGCCAGTCATCCGGGGCCTGAGCACAGTGTGGTATGAGGGTTCCTGCCGGTTTAGCACTCAGGGACTTGTCACTGTGCCCCTGGGCAGAGCGAGGTCTCCGTGCTCCCTCACCGGGGCCTGGACATCTGCGCCAGGGCGGGTCCAGAGGAGGGAGGTGAGGCTCCTTGCAGGACCTGTGCAGACCGCAGGGCCAGGGACACACAGGGACTTGCTCTGCTCTGGCTGCCGGAAAGAAGGTCCTTTCTCCTGCTAATCGTGACTGATTGTTACTCTTCGTTTGCAAAATCCTGATAGGGTGAAACTGACCTACATGCATTGGAAGGAAGCTGAGTAGCTTGGAAACTGGGTTAGGAATCACCATCTCCCTGGCAACCAAGCCCACCCAACATGGGGAGAGCGTAGTCTCCGCTCTCTGAGGAGCAGGCCCGGAACCGCACTCCCCAGGGGCTGGGGACGCCTAGGACTTTAGTCTTCAAGACTTCTGACGTCTGTTCCCCCACCCCCCACCAGGCCCAAGTCAGGCCCTGCCCACTTGCGTGATCTTTTGTTGCATAAATTACTCCAAAACTTAGGGGCTTAAGGCAACACGGTTTGTGCTCTCCCGGTGTCCGTGGGCTCGAAATGCAGGCGTCACCCCTACGTTGGGGTCCCTGAGGAAGCTGGGGTCAAGCTGTCGTCCGGGGCTGTGGCCTCATCTGAGGGAGGCCTGGGTGGGGGACCCACTTCAAGCCCCCTCGAGTGGCTGTCAGCAGGCAGGACTCACCCCCTCCGCAGGCGGGGCAGCCGGATTCCCCGAGGGTGAGCGGGAGAGGGCCTGAGCCTGCCTCAGAAGCTGTTCTTTTAAAAATTTTTTTTTTCGACGTTTATTTATTTTTGGGACAGAGAGAGACAGAGCATGAACGGGGGAGGGGCAGAGAGAGAGGGAGACACAGAATCGGAAACAGGCTCCAGGCTCTGAGCCATCAGCCCAGAGCCTGACGCGGGGCTCGAACTCACGGACCGCGAGATCGTGACCTGGCTGAAGTCGGACGCTTAACCGACTGCTGTTCTTTTTATAACTCTGTCTCAGGGACACCATCCCTCCGCTCTCTCTCTCCACCACAGGCAAATGGTTAAGTCCAGCCCAGGCTCAGGGGAGGGTAGCAGGGGTGTCCCAGGGGTTCTGAGAGCCCACCCACCACACCGCAGGCTCCAGATGTTGGGGGTTGGCCGCCTTGCCCTAGGCCTGGCAGAGACCCTTCCCCCTCCCGTCTCCTCCTCCTCCCCCCTCCTCTGCCCACCCCCGCTCCTCCCTCTTCCTCCTCCCCTTCCCTTCCTCCCTCCTCCTCCACCCCTTTCCTCTTCTCTATCCTCCCTCTTGCTCCCTCCTCCCCTCTCACATCACTTGGCTCCTCTCCCAATCACCCCTGCTCCGTCCCGTCTCGGGGACTTGGGGCTTGCGCCAGCCTCGTCTTCCAGGCCCTGGCTCGCTGTCTCCTTCCAAGGCCCCGTCCACGCCCCCCCAGCTCCTCTCATGACAGCTCGCATCACCCCACAGCCGCCTTTCTGTTTGCCGGCTCTCTCCCTCCCCGGGGTAGGGCTCGGCTGTCTCTTTGGCTGGTGGCAGGAATGGATGACTGTGCCGTGGTGGTGCCCTGCCAGACGCTGGGCCAGACGCCCAGTGAGCACTTTAGTGGTGGCATTGTGTGTGCTCCCCACGATGCTTTCACAGGTGGCTAGCACCCCCTATTCTACAGGCTCAGGAGGTCACGCAGCAGGCCCAGACCATCCCCCCCTCCTCCCCCCCAGCATGGCGTCTCCTGTCTTCCCCCAGAGGCTGGATGTCACCGCTCTGCTGTTCTGCTTCTGCTTCCTGGAAAGAGGCCCTGGGCGAGCCGGCTACGGTCACACACGACATGCCGTCGAGAGCACAGAGCAGAGCCCTGTGCGCTTCAGGAGCTGCTGACCTGCTGGGACTGAGGTCTCAGGGAGTGTGTGAGTGAGCGTGTAAGTGTGTGCGAGCGTGCAGGTGTGGCAGAGGAAGTGCATTAGTGTGGGCGTGGATCTGTGACGGTGTGAGTGTGCATATGTGTGAGCGTGTGTGTGCACGTTAGTGTGCACGCGGTGTGAGTGTGTGGAGCGTGTGCATGAGCGCCGGCGGCTGGGGGGTGAGGAGCCCTGAGTGCTCCCTGCAGTGGGAGCTCCCCCAGCCTGGACCCTGGGCCGGGCGCTGTGCTCAGGCTCCTTGCAGCTGCTGTCCGGGCGTCTAACACTGCTGGGAAGGGGTTCTTCGGAGCCGACTTGAGCTTCGAGAAGGCTCAGGTGTCTCGAAGGGGACCCTGCATGCTGAGAGGTGGTCTCGGGCAAAGGCAGATGATGCAGGCATGATGGCCACGGAGCCCTGGAGCCGTGGCCGGGGTCGCGTAGCTGCCCGTGCTGGGTGGGGGGCGACGGCGGGCTTCCAGAGACACAGTGCATTCAGGGGAGGAGGTGGGAGGAACTAAGATCTGACCTCCAGGGCCACCAGAAGGCCGGCTTGGGGGAAGGGCCCAGACTGCTGACTGCAAAAAGGAAGTGCAGGCTAGGAGGGAGGGAGGTGTCGGGATGGGTGTTACAGGCCGAGGGAGCCCGTGAGCAGGCGCTGGAGAAGCAAAGCGTCGGGGAGCACGGGCTCCTCTGAGGCTGTGGCTTGACCTGGTGCAACCTCCTCTGCAGGAATGCTCCTTTGATGCCTGGACATTGGCACAGGGAAGGTGGAGAGGAAGGTGGCAGGCAGGAACAGCACAGGTGCTCGATGCTGGTGGCAGAAACGCCCCCAGGACGCTGGCCTGGAAGGAGTAGGCCGCCCCAGGTGACAGCTGACAGCTGCCCCTGCCCGGGACATGTGCTCAGACCTAGGCAGGGGTGGGGGAGAGGAGTGTCCCCAAGCTGGGAGAGTACTGGGGCTTTGCCGGGGAGTCCCGTGGGCACGGCTGGGGCCCGGGAGGCTCCGGGGAATTGGAGGCGGTGTAGCCTGGGGACGGGTGGCTCTGAGGGACCAGAGAAGGGAAGGGCCTCTGTGTGAACCCTTGCTGGGACTTGAGCCAAAGTGGGCCTAGGTGTCAAAAGGATGACACACGGACAGATGGACAGACAGATGGACAGCTCCTGGACTCAGGCAACAGTGACATCCTGTGAGGCACTCGTCTCCCAGTGACAGGACCTGTTTGCACCTTCGCTGCTTGGGCCGGACCCTCAGCTGGCCTTGCTGTCTCTGCACTTTCTCGCCTGGAGACCCCACCTGTTCCCTCTGTGCCGACCCAGACCACACGCGCGTCTCCAGCCCAGACCCTGCGCTGAGCCCCGCAGGCACTTGTGACCCGCCGTTGGTGCCGTCCAGGCGTCCCCAACTAACAAAAAGGCTTTAATGCCTCTCATGGCCAATGTGCTCACCGTCCTGCCCTGGGTCCACCCGCTTCCCGAGCCAGAGCCCCGGAGGTGGGCATCCTGGACACACGTGGCCAAGTCTCGCGAACCCATCCACCTGCCCCATTTCTACTGCCACCCCTGGTCTGAGCCGCTGTCCTCCTCACTACCCCTCCCCCTCCCCCGCCCCGGCCCCATTCCATTCTAGAAACTTCCAGGCCATTCTCCACTCAGCAGCCACGGGGATCTTCGGAAACGTCGACTAATGATGTGTGTGCCTGCCTCGGCCCCTTCCCCCTGCATTTCCCTGTGATGTTGACGGGAAGTCTGGGACAGTGGGGGACAGGGACAGAGACTAGAGCGGGCTTCGAGCTCCAGCGGCCCTCACTTACCAGGTGTAAGTCACTCCCTGTAACGGGTTCACCAGAGAAGCAGAACCAATGGGACGTGTAGAGTTACACAGAGTCATTGTAAGGAATTGGCTCGTGTGATTTTGGAGTCTGGCAAGCCCAGAACCCACAGGGCACGCCAACGGGCAGAAGAGTCAGTAAGAGCCAATGTTCCAGTTCAGGTTCAAAGGCTGTCTGCCGGCACAAGTTCCTTTTGCTCAGAGGGAGTCCGTTTTTGTTCTATTCAGGCCTTCAACTGATTGGATGAGGCCCACCCACACCATGGAGAGCAATGTGCTTCATTTGAAGTCTACTGATGGAAATGCTTTTTTTTTTAATGTTGATTTATTTTTGAGAGAGAGAGACAGAGAGAGCATGAGTGAGGGAGGGGCAGAGAGAGGGAGACAGAGGGTCCCAAGTGGGCTCTGTGTGACGGCAGTGAGCCTGATGCGTCATGAACAGCGAGATCATGACCTGAGCTGAGTCAGACGCTCAACTGAATGAGCCACCCAGGCGCCCCTGTTGACGGACATGTTAACCTCACCTACAGACATCCTCACAGAAACCACCAGGACAGCGTCTGACTAAATATCTGGGTGCTGTGACACACGGATGTTCTTTCCCTTCCCGCGTGAGGCGCTGACCCTGGCCCTCCTGCTGGTTACCTGGAGGCTTTCTCCTGCACCCTTATCGTCCGAGCACTGTCTAAAGTCCGTGTCCCGCGCTGCCTCTCAAACAGCGCACGGGTCTCAGGACCCTCTGACTCAGTCACCCCGCCCGTCGCACGTGCCTTGTCCTCGGGTTCAGTCTTTTCAAACTTCACGTATCGGACATTCTTCCCGCCTCAGATGATGACCCCAGCTTCCATTTCCCTCCCAGAAGCCAGTTTCTTCCCACACGCTTCCTTCTCGAGTCTAGCCCTTCCTTCTGGAATACCTTTTCCTTCTGCAGTGCATTCTCCAAAAGTTCCTTTAATGAAAGGCCGCTAGCGGTAAACCCTCACAACTCCTCCAAAGTGTTGTCAGAAAACATTTACGTGCAAACTTTTCATTATCTGAAAAATTTCTCTTGTGCTTATTTTTGGAAAACTGCCAAGGTCCCGCCCCAACAGGTCCGGGGGTTCCCGAAGGATGAACGGCGTCAGCGAAAACAACAAATGGACACGGACAACGGCAGTGGGTTCGACTGGCCGCTTTATTGTGGCAAGCGTGGCCTTACATTTGTTAGCAATTTTCTTGTGGCGTGTGTTATCTATGTTTCTTGGCATTACCTAATTCTAAAAATGTTCTTTTGTGTAATCACCCATTAAGGAACAACATAGTTATTTTCTTGTAAGTTCCCTCCTGCTCTTTCAAGGTCATCCAGCTCTCAACACCTCAAGTGGAACGTTTACAGGGACGTGACTTCTTTAAAAAAAATTTTTTTTTTTCAACGTTTATTTATTTTTGGGACAGAGAGAGACAGAGCATGAACGGGGGAGGGGCAGAGAGAGAGGGAGACACAGAATCAGAAACAGGCTCCAGGCTCTGAGCCATCAGCCCAGAGCCCGACGTGGGGCTCGAACTCACGCACCGCGAGATCGTGACCTGGCTGAAGTTGGACGCTTAACCGACTGCGCCACCCAGGCGCCCCTGGGACGTGACTTCTTAATGGTTCCTTTGAACCATTTGCGGCACAAGGAACAAAAGGTTCCTTTGGTCTGGGTGCCGGGAGGGAGCCAGGAGGGCCCTGGAAACCCACGCCTTATGCGCTCCCAGAGAGACAACGTTTACCTGGGAACTAATGAACCATTCTGTACCTTAACCCCCCAGGTCCGGTTATCATCTGGAATGCCTCCTGGGGGCCAAGCGGGCCTAGGGGTTGGAGCAACCTGTATCCATAGGTACATTCCTTTGTTGCCGGAGTGGGGATTTCAAACCCATTCGTCCCCCTCCTCGGCTGGGAAATATATGGGCCCATCCTTCCTTTGGGTAGAGGAGTCTTTCTAGGGGGTGGCAAGGGCTGGATGCAGGGCCGCATGATTTCCCTGCGGAATCTTATGTCTTTCCCCAGTGGTTCTTCTCCCGGGGGGCCTGTCGTGGGCAATCCCAACAGACAAATCCCCAGGCACTTTCATTGGTAGGGGGGCTGCCCCGACCAACGCTAAGGCCAAATTACATAAAAGCAGGAGGACAAGAAGCTTCCCTTCTGGAGGGCCACCATGCAGCCCCGATCCGTCCACCGCCCGGGGCCCTGCCATCAGGTTCCTTGGATAGCTTGGCCTCCGGCAGAAAACGGTGTAGAAAATTCTTAGCTGGCAGTTACTTTCCTCTGAGCACTTTGAAGACACTTACTCCACAGTCTGGGCATCCATTTCTGCTGTCAGTTTACCTGCTGTTTCTTTAGTGCTGATATCGCTCTTTCCTTTAGGCTATTTTATTAAAATTTTTTTTAATGTTTATTTATTTTTGAAAGACAGAGAGTGCGAGCGGGGGAGGGGCAGAGAGAGAGGGAGACACAGAATCCGAAGCAGGCTCCGGGCTCCGAGCTGTCAGCGCGGAGCCCGACGTGGGGCTCGAACTCAGCAACTGTGAGATCACGACCTGAGCTGAAGTCAGACGCTTAACCAACTGAGCCACCCAGGTGCCCCATCTTTTGGCTATTTTAAAGATCTCTTGCCGTTGGTGGTCTGTGATTTCACTCTGCTGTACCTAGGTGTGAATTTTCTTTTTGTTTATTCCATTTAGTATACATTGCGCTTCTCTGTAAATGCTTACCTGTCGCCAGTTCTGAGGCATAATCTCTTTGAATACTGGCTGTCTTTCCTTTGGGACTTTGACCATCCCTCTCTCGGCGCTCAGCACGGTGCATGCTGTGTGTTTCAACCTCTCTTTTCTATTTTCTGTCCCCTTATCCCTTACACCGCAGTCTCGATAATTTCTATAGATTTAAATTCCAGTTTGCAAATTCCTTCTTCAGTGGTATCTAATGTGCTGCCTAATGCATTTGCTGTTTTTTTTTTTTTTACAACAGCTTTGTTGAAATATGACTCACATACTATAAAGTTCAGCCTTTTGAGGTTTTTAATCCAGTGGTTTTTAGTCCATTCACAGTGTTGTGCAAGGATAGTCTCTATTTTTAGAATATTTTCATCACTTGAAAGAACGCCTTGACCACTAGCAAGAAGTCCTCATTCCTTCTTCCTCCCAGCTGGAGGCGACCATGGATTGACTTTCTCTTTTTTGGATTTCGCTACTTCGGACATCTCATGTAAATGAAGCCATATCATATATGTTTTTAAACGACTTTATTTTCATTTAGCCTAAATCTTTCAAAGTTTCTGATGACCTGCTAATTTCAGTGAGAGCTTTTCATTTCTAGAGGTTCCCCTCTCCAACAAAGCACAGTTCTGGCACTGCCTTGTTCTTTCCTACAATCTAACTTCAACCTACCACACAAATGAATCTTGTATTCTGTATCGCACACTTTCAGTTTAGAAGGTTTGTGGAGATTTACATCCGTATCTCTTCATCGTTTCTTCTGTGTCTTTGGAGGCCCATTTTCTTTGGATGTTTGCTGATTTTTTGACTTTGAACTCACATATATTTAATGTTTATTTTTATTTTTGAGAGAGAGAGAGTGCAAGTGGGAGAGGAGCAGAGAGGGGGGTGACAGAACCCAAAGCAGGCTCCAGGCTCCCAGCTGTCAGCACAGAGCCCGACGCAGGGCCCGAACTCACGAACCATGAGATCATGACCTGAGCTGGAGTCGGATGCTTAACGGACTGAGCCACCCAGGTGCCCCTGAACTCATATTTGAATTGAAGGTGTGGGAGCCCCAGTCCCCAAGTTGGAGTCGCCTGTCTATCTCCTTCCCCTTCACTCCTCCAGCCCGGGCGGGGTTAAGGTGTACAGCTTCTAGGGTTCCAACACTCGCTCTGTCACCTGTCACTGTGTGACCTTGGGCGGGGAGCTCAACTTGTCTGTTCCTACGTTTGCTCATTGTAAGGCGGGGACGCCAACAGCACTTGCAGGGAGGGTGCGAAGCTGTCACGACATAACACACGGGTTTACACAGAGCACATACTATGTGCTGGGTCCATGTGATCAGCGGCACAGCTCACAAGGGGATATTAGTGATAATCGTTTGTCTGAGGTAAGATCGGGCGGGGGTGGGGGGTGGGGAGGGCGGAGCTCTTCTCACAGTGCTCAGCGCTAGGCCAACCGTGGGAACTCCACAAATATTTGCCCGGCCAAACGAAGGCAGACTAAAAGAAACAACCCCCAACACGTGCACAGGAGCTGGGGCTCACTCGGCGCTCAGCAGCGACGGATTCCAGGCACAGGGGGCAGCGGGTGCGAAGACACAGCACTCAAAAGCTTTGTGGGGCGGGAAGGCGAGAGACAAAGCTGAGAAACGGGCCAAGCAGGCGGCGGAGGGCATTGAATGCCGAGACCAGCATTTGGGACTGGCGCCTCGGACGTGGATGTGGCGGCGGGTGGGGTGGTCACGGCTGCTCCGGGTCCGGGCGGGGCGGGGGTGCGCACCCGCAAACCATCGAGGCGGGGACGGCTGGCCTGGGGAAGGCCCCTTCGCTGGGAGTCTGCGAACGAGGGCCTGAGCGAATCACCTCCGCTGTTACCCGCCTCCGTCCCTGCGTCTTTGTGCGTTTCGCTCGCTTCCTTTCGCAGTAAACGTTCTTCCGAGAAATTTCGAGGGGATCTCCGCCAAGCGGAGGGGGAAGGGCTCTCGCCCGCGCCGGGGGAGGGGCGCGCGGGACAGCCGCGGAGGGAGCCGGCACCGGAGGGGGCGGACGCGCGGGCCGGGCGCTGGCTGTCGAGGGGCGCGGACGGCCCGGGACGGAGACCCGCCGGGGCCCGAGCCCCGGGCGCCCAGCCAGCCCTTCTCC
>NW_024412417.1:47862829-47875730 GCF_014898765.1 Herpailurus yagouaroundi | reverse complement strand
CCCCGCCCCGGCTCCGCTCCGCCCCTCGCGCGGGGTCCGCGTCTGCGGCTGCGTTCCCCGAAAGACAAGGCTGCGCCCGGGTTCCGGTCCGCAGGGAGACCGAAGGGCACCGCTCCCCGCGCCTCCCGGAGCCCCGGAGCCGCGAGCCCCCCCAGGGATGTGAGTGCGCCCCGGACCCGAAGCCCGCGCTCCACGCCTCGACCTGCGGTGAGCGCCCGGGCGCGCGCTGGAGGCGAGGGGCGGGGGCTCGGCCCGGGGTTCCCAGGCCCCCAGCCCAGGGGTGGGGGTGGGGACATGGCCGCGCCCCTCCCCCATCGGCAGGTACGGCCTGCTCGCACCTTGTCCTGCCCTTTCTCTCCGGACGCACCTGCCGCTCCCCAGGGAGAAGACGCGCTGCCCCCGACCCTCCCCCCGCCCCCCCACAGGTGCCCGGCGCGGGTTGGGGGCATTTCGAGCTGTCACCCTGCCCGAGACAGCGGACCTGTTCTCCCCGGAGGGGATGCTGTGATGGTGGACGCTCTGGGGGATGGGCTGGGGGTAGGGCTTCGCGAGCTAGCGGACCTTCCTCCCCTCCCGGGATTTCCAGGCGGAGGTTGCGCTCCGGGGCCGCAAAAGGAGGGGGGTGGGGGGGCTTGGGTCCGGCGGGCGGCGGGGACCCCTGACCGAGGCGTCTCCTTGCCAGGCCTGCGCCCCGGAGGACCTCCGCCCACAACCCCCGCGCCTTCCCGAGGCCCGCCTGGAGCATGCCGCCTGCAGCCATGAACGGCCTGGGCCTGGTGCTGCTGGCCGCCCTGCTGTGCTCTGCGCCCGGTGAGTCTGGGGGCGGCCCGCGGGGCTGGGCCGGGTCTCCGGGAGAGCCGGGCTGTGGGGCCGCCATCCTCCGACGGTGCCCGTCACGTCCACACCCGCTCCCGACCCCGGCGACCCCAGCCGGGCCCTCGCGCCCGTCGCTTTGACTCACGGTGCTCTGGCCCCAGCCCCAGCCGCACGGGGCCCTCCTGGCTCCTGCCCGCCCTTGTACCGTGGGCTAGTCCCGCACGGACGCCCCCTCGTGCGCCCCATCGCTTCTCAGAGCCCCCACCTGGCCTCCCAGCGAGTCCTTCCTGGCTTGGAACCGACCGAACTGAGCGGGGAGGTGTGGGAGCGTGCAGGAGCCTGCGGGAAAGCCCCACAAGTGTGAGGTGTGTGTGTGGCTGGTGTGTGCGTGCATGTGTGCACACGTGTCTGTGGGGCCACGGAGGGTGCCCAGGGGCTTCCGGAGTTGCGGCAGCTGGGAGCCTCCCCGCAGATTGCCCAGAAGGCACCGCGGTTCTCCCAGGGCCTGACCTCCGGGGGCCAGTCTGGCCTGGTCACCGCTGGTCGGCGAGGGGGTTGTGGTGCTTGGCCTCCTGGAGCTGCGCGGTCCTCCCGGGAGCAGCCTCGGTGGCCAGGGGAGTGGGGCACACACGGGCCAGCTTGGGCCTCACCTCCTCTGCTCATCCGCATCCTCGTGCCCTGCGCAGCTCACGGCCTGTGGTGCCAGGACTGCACCCTGACCACCAACTCGAGCCACTGCACCCCGAAGCAGTGCCAGCCGTCCGACACGGTGTGCGCCAGCGTCCGGATCACAGACCCCAGCAGCAGTGAGTCGGGACCTGGGCCCGGCAGGGGGCGGCTGGGGGCGTCCTCTGAGCCCCTCCGGCTGTGGATAAGAGTGTGGGTCTGTGGGTAGGACACTGCCTTGCTGTGTGACCGTGAGCGGCGTCGCTCCTGCCCAGGCCCCCTCCGTGGCCCTCTCAGTGGCCCTCTGCGTGAAGTTGAGGCAGCATGGGTGGGTCCCGTGCGGGCAGGAGGACGAGGGCGCAGGTGCGGCTCCCGCCCCAGGCTCTCCCCGCTCTGCCCCAGGCAGGAAGGACCATTCCGTGAACAAGATGTGCGCCTCGTCCTGCGACTTCGTTAAGCGGCACTTCTTCTCGGACTATCTGATGGGCTTCATTAACTCTGGGATCTTACAAGTCGATGTGGACTGCTGCGGGACGGATCTGTGCAACGGGGGGCCGAGGGCGGGGGGTGGCCCCTGGGCCCTGGCGGGGGGGCTGCTGCTCAGCCTGGGGCCGGCCCTCCTCTGGGCTGGGCCCTGAGGCCCTCCCCCTCCCACAGGGCTTCCAGCTGACCCCCCCTCCCTGAGACTCGAGGCCTCCCTCTCTCTCCACCAGCTCCGAGTCCCAGCCGGCAGGATGTGTCTCCGGACCCCGGGGGTGCAGGCAGGGGGCTGGGACCCCCAGGTCTCCGAGGGAAAGGCAGGCAGAGCCAGGCCCAGCCCCACAGCCTGGCTGTGAGGGCGTCTTCCGCGGAGAAATAAAGTCGCTTCTGGTCCAGACACGTGGGTCTGAGCCTGGGGGTGGGGGTGGGGGTGGGGCTGGCCGAGGGGTGGGGACAAGTCCCGACGGAGGAGGACGCGCGGGCAGAGGGCGTGAGGCACCGGGACTGGGGGCTCGTCCGTGCGTGCGTGCGTGCGTGTGCTGGGCTGCCTGGGGGGGCCTCGGGCCTCGGAAGCGGCTGTGGGGAGGCTGGAGTGGACAGAGTCACGGCCGGGACACGAGGGTGAGGCCTTAGAACCAGGCGCGTGTGCACGCGGATACCAGACGTGGGAACACGCACACTAACACGCACCCGTGTCTGGAGGGCTGTGCTCTGCTCCCGCACCCGCGGGCACTTAGCCACACGCTCCCGAAGCGTCCGCAGGTGCGCACTGAAACGTTTACGTCTCGCCTGCTCGGGGTGCCCCAGCCCATGCGCACTCACGTCTGGGTGCACACCACTCGGCCCTCCGTGTCCAGCGGACACACGCCCCTGTGTCTCCTCCTGCTCTTTCGCATGGCCTTGGGGTGATCAGACTGGGGGGCCGGCTCCCCTCTGAGCTGTTGGGAGCACTGTCGTGCCCAGAATTGCCTCTTAGCAGACACCCCCTGCCCCCAATCTGAGCGGGGCGCCACCTTGGGCAGGGTCCTGGAGGCCAGCCCGCCCACCAGGGGCCGAGGAAGCCCCGTGTGGGATGCCCCAGACAGACTGGGTGCTGCGGGTGGGAGGCGGCAGGGGAGGACGTGTAGGTGAATCTTAGCGAACCACGCGCTTCCTGCTCTGGCGGTGGGTCTGCGGTTTTGCCCCTGCACCCTGAGTCCAACCCAACTTCCCACACCTGCCGGTCTGCGGGGGTCGCCCTATGGCCCAGGCACACCACGTGATGCTTGGCGGCCACTCCGGGCTTTCTCAGGGCTCTGACCTCTGCCCGGTTCTTTCTCCTCCCCCGGTGGCTGACCCAGGCCGTGGTCGCTCCCGGGTCCTGGACTCCTAGGCAAGAACCGTGCTTTCACAGAGGGCTGGCAGTGGAATTCCTCCTGGGGCTCCCCTGGCGTGAGCGAGGGAGAGGGATCTGGGAGTCCAGGGTGAGCCAGAGAGGAGAGGGGTCGCTGGAGACGGTGTCGACTTCCTGCTGGTGCAGACAGCCGGGACTTGTCTCCTGCTCGGTTTGAAGTTTGCTCTGCTTCTCTGCAATGTACCCGTCCCCGCCCCTCCCCAAACTCAGCAAAGTGTGCTACCCACTGGGTGGGTCTGGTGCTTTGGGGAGCATGAGGACCGGGCCCTGTGGGCGGGTGACCCGCAAGACGGCAGCTTGAGGATTCAGATGCCGGACGCTGGTGCCGGTGAGGACACTGAGCAGTGGAGGCCGCCGACACATCGGGAGGACGAGGCCGGCCGCCGCCCCCCCCCCAGACATGGGGTTCCGACCAACTTTTCGGGCCATCTTTGCGTGGGGAGTGTGCAAAACACAAGTGGGGAGCCCCTCCCAGTGCTCTCAGCGTGCTGTGTGATTCGAGGTGGACGGGGGCTCCGGGGGCAGCATGGCCTGGAGCCCCTGCTCGGGCGTCTCCCCTCTGCTTCCAAGCTGCCGCCTCGAAGTCTGGGCCCGCGCGTCCGAAGGCCTGCGAGCGGTCTCCACCTTGACGGGCTGTCCTCGTGGGGCTGAGCCCCACCGGCTGCGGGGCGCGCTTGGTCCGGCTGGGCGCGTGGACAGCGCTGGTGAACCCGTGCGCCCTTGGGGCGTTTTTCTGAAGAACTGGCCAAGGACACCCTTCCGGATCTACACAGAGCTTTTGCTTTCGGGGTCTGCATAGTACTCCCCCGAAACCGCCTCTCACCAAGGCGAGGGGTCCATTCTTTCACCAGCACCCTGTGTGACCAGCGTGACCACCCTCGTCCTCGTGTCCTCATGCAGCCGAGTGACTCTCTAGGGGACTCAGGACGCGGGTGGCTGAGCCAGGAGAGATCCGTGTGGAAGGAGATGGCCCCCAAAGAAGGGAAGGAAGCTGTGTCCCCTCCCCACTCCTCCCAGCCCTCACCGTGGGCCCCTCCTCTTCCAAGAGCTTCCGTCTGTCTGGGAGACCGAGCGGACCCTTGCCCTGATTTCCACTGGAAAACGCTTTTGCGAAGTTGAACGTCTCACTAGTTTGTCACGACCTGTGGCCCTTGTGTTGTGGCCCTTGTGTTTTCTTACAGGTTTAGGGACCCTTTTGTGTGTTAGGTGCCGTCCTTCCCACGGTCCTGCGTTCTGGTGTCCTCGCCGTCCTCGCGTGCACGTCCTCACGTTCTGTGTGGTCCAAGCCAATTGTTGTGCTTTCTGGATCTTAGGAGGGCCTCCTGTGCCCTGACCTTGGGAAGACAGTCCTCATATTCTGGTGCTGTTATAGCGACGGCCACTACCTGCGGACATCCAGGCCCCCCGGGGCTCGTCCACGATGTGGCAGGACTTCTTCGAAATAAATGGCCGTTGTGTCTCAGTGCCACCCATTGAAGAGCCCGTCTTTACCCCGTTGACGTGAAGTGCCACCTTGGAAACAGCGCGCGGCACCCGCGTCCGTGCGGGTCCGACCCGCCTCGCGTCGGGGCCCCGCCGGGTGTTTTGCTTCTGGTGGCTTCCCAGCGAGTTCCAGAGCCGCTGAGGCAGCGCCTCTTTTTAGAAGGTCGCTGCTTGTCACCGTTTATTCTTCCAGGTGAATGTTAGGGTTCACTTGTCCACTCCCAGAACGGCCTCGGAGGGGTGACTGGAATTTCGCCTGTTTTGGGGGTGACGCGGGGGATGGGGTCGTGGTCCCGGTTTGAGGTCTCACCGCGCAGCCGACCGCCCCATATGCCCCTTGGCGATTTCGTTTTCTTCCTCTGCGACTTGTATCTTCTTTGGCGTCTTTACTGCTCGGCAACTTGTAGCTTTGGGGGGCGTTGTAAGTGGGATTTCCCCCTTTGCTGTAAACCAAACTGGTCATTTTCCGTGTGGTGACCTGATGTTTTTCATTTTCTTCGTGCCGTTCTTTCCAGAAGTGCCCACCCCCTACCTGGCCTTCATTGAAGCAGGACGGCTGGGGGGCGCCTGGGGGGCTCAGTCGGTTGAGCAGGCGACTTCGGCTCGGGTCGTGATCTCGTGGTTTGTGGGTTCGAGCCCCGTGTCGGGTCTGTGCTGACAGCTCGGAGCCTGGAGCTGCTTCGGATTCCGTGTCTCCCCCTCTCTCTGCCCCTCCCCCGCTCACGCTGTGTCTCTCCTTCAAAAATAAATAAACTTAAAAGAACTAAAATAAAAAGCAGGATGGCTGGGGGCTTCAGGTGTCAGGAGGGCAGATGACCAAAGCAGCCCCTGGATGACCGGCCTCCGTGTTTCTGGGAGCCACCACCCACAGGGCCACGGGTGTCTCTGAGACAGGACAAGACACAGAGAAGGAGTCTGCAGAGAAGCCCCTTTGAAGTCAGGGAGGGAGAGAGGAATCTTCCTCAGACGAGACAGAGATGCCCCTGGGCTGAGAAGGCAGAGGGGCTGGAAGGAGCCAGGGTAGGGGGGGTGGACCCCAGAGACAGGTTCCCGAGGGGCAGGACCTCTGAGCGGTCCCGGCTGGAGCTGGCCCGGGTCACCTGGAGACAGCCTCAGGCCACCAAGATGTGATGTGGCCTGGGGGTGACGGTCAGGGTGCGGCCGCGCCGACAGGAGTGACGGCCGTCTGGGTACAGCCTGGGCGCCCTGGTCGCTGTGCAAAGACCGGATCGGCCAGCCTGCCCCCCACGGGACGCAGCCCCGGGGGAAAGAGAAGAGGCAGTGCTCCACGTTGGCCAAGACGTCAGGATTTTCCCCCCCGGTAAGATGGGTCTAGAGGGAAAAATTGTGGCAGAAGGATTAAAGTTCCGTGCCTCGTTCGCCTGGGTTGGGGGCCGAGTGCGACACGCTCCGGTGTGGCAGGGCCGGGGCGCCGCTCCGGGCGGCGAGCTGGCCGGCTTCCCGCTGCCTCTTGGCCGTCCTCCGCGGTCTCTGGCGGTGTCGTCCGGAAGCGTCTCCCTGGCAGAACCAGACGCGGCGGGCCACCCTAGGGGCTGGGAGGCTGCAGAATGCAGCTCCCAAATTGCAGAGACGCGGGGCTCGGGCTTGGGCTCGGGGACTGCCAGCAAGGTGCGGCGGGCTGGGGTGACCTGGGGGCCGCCGCAAACAGCACGGCTACACGAGCAAGGAAAGGCTGCTGTTCCAACACTTGACCTTTGCCAACTCCACTTCTCGCACTTTCAGGTGCACGACCAGGCCGCCGCCGAACGGAGATGATTTCGACTCCGCTTTCTCAGTGTGTTTACTGCTTACTCAATTTTTGTGGCTGTCGCCTTAGCCGGGACCGCAGAGCGGCTGAGTAATGACACCGCCGTAGGGCGCGTCTGTGTTAACGGCAGGCCTTTCCTGCGGCACCTCGAATCGAAGTTTGCTTTTGGGCTTGAAAACCAGTCTTTATTCAGCTGAGACTCTTTATTTATTCACATCTCAATTAGATTCTTTTCCGTGAGGAATGGCTGATGAGTTTCAAAGAAACAGCCTTTCACCATTTGTTGCTAGAACTCCCTATCTGCTCATTTAATGAGTAGTCGAGAGAGTGGGTTCTGTCGCCGGACCTCCGGATGGTTAGGCACCCTGGCTTTTGTGACAAACGAGCTGTGGTGGGTGTCATGGTGCAGGATTCTTCTAGACCGTCGCCTGACCCCCCCCGCGGGCCGCCCCCCCCCCGCCGTACTTGGTCAGGAGAGCTGCGTCAGATTCATGGCTGGGATCTGTCTCTAGTCCTTTGGACGTCATCCTTGGAGGTGAGCTCAGGATTTTGGCAGCCTCACACAGGTCACAGGCACAGCCCACGCTCTGGAGCAGTCTGGCTGGGGAGGGCGTTGGTGGAGTTCACCTTCCCCAGGGCCTCCTGGGGGGGTCTGGGGGAGTCTGGTGTGGGCCCAGGGCAGCGGCAGGGTCAGTGGGTGCCCTGTGCCCGCCCCCCCACCACGTCCTCACCCGGTGGGTGCAGGACCTGTCCACCTCCTCGTTTGCACTGGTCTCAGCCCGGTCGGACCCCCAGGAAGCAGACCTGGAAGAGGTAGGTAAGACACGGACATTCGGAAACGGTCAGTGCGTTTGCAGGGAAGGCCGGGGTTCCGATGCCTCTTGCTGTTTGACTTGGACCAAGTCCTGCACCCGCTCTGAGCCTCGTTTGTGATGTGGGGACACGCCCAGCTCATGAGGGAGGGGCGGTGTTTGCAAGCAGAGGAAACTTGTTCCAGCTGGCAGAGTGCTGGTCCCGCAGCAGGGCTGGAAGAGCGGGGGTGGGGGGGGGGTGAGGGGGGTGGGGAGGGTGGACCTGAGGGGGCGGGGGCCGGGGGGGGGGGCGGCGGGGCGCGGGGGGGCGGGGGCAGGGTGGACTTGAGGCTTGCCCTTGATCCTCCCTTATTCCGCCAAGCCCCCCTCCCCCAGACCTGAGGGCTTCCCTGAAGCGCAACCTCTCCGGGTGGTCTCTCTCCCACCCTTCCCCCTGGCCTGTGCCCCCAGCCCCCTGAGGACGCCAGTGCCTCGTCCTGTCCGTCCGGTCTGTATCTCGTGTCCCTCAGCCCCCACCCTGGGTGCTTCCGTCTCCTGGGGTCCCAGGGCACTGCTGGCTCAGCCCTGCACACGGCCAGTGCTGCTAACCGTTGGTGGAGAGGGCCGAGCTGGCCGAAGCCCCCAGGCACGCCTGCTTCTTCCTGTTCCACTGGAGGGACATTTACGTGGGACGTCGCCGGGTATCCGCCACCTCACCCAGCATCTGCACACTGGGGACCCACAGGTCCTTGAGTTTGGCATTGCAGGGAAGCGGACCTTTCCCCGAGGCGGGGAAGGAAGCCACGCCTCCCCGTGGCCGTGGGAACCTGTCCGCGGAGGGCTTTGGTCGCAGGCGCCCAGGCCCTGCACCGAGATCCCGACTGAAGTGCCCGGTTCCGGCTCCAGGAATCTGCAGCACCTGCGCCCACAGCACACGGAGGGGCCGCCGGGACAGGTGGCAGCAGCAGGCCCCCGGTGTCACATGCTTCCGGATTTGTTTTCCACTTTTGGGAGCTAAGCGCTAGGCTCTAGGCCCCGGGAGTGAGCAGCGGGCGGACGGCCCTGGCCCTGGTCCCGTGCCGGTGCCAGGAGGGGCCCGCTCTCCTTCCCCGGGGGCCTCCTTACCCTTCCTTGAGGGGGCTGCTGGGACAGGGTGGCCCCGGGGCAGGGGGCGCAGGGACCCTGGGCCTGGGAATTAGGCCAGGGGCTTCTCCGTTTTCTTTTAACGTAAGTTTTTGAGCGGGTGCTGCGTTCTGGCCATAAGCAGGTGGGAGGCGTGGCCCCCGCATCTCCCGCCCTGTCCCCCTGTGCCTCCAGGTGTCTGTGCGAGGACGGGGCGATGTGGCCATAGTTCCGCCCTCCGCGTCCTTTGTACACACGAGTCGTGGGCGGTTGGCTTGTCTGTCCCGAGAGGCCTCGCGGGCGCGGCGTGTCCACACCGGCGCAGACGGGCTCCCCCAGCCCTCGCTTTCCAGCTCCCGTCTGTCTCTGCTTCCTGTCCGCCGGGCCTGCTTCACGTACCCTTGTGTTCAGACACTGTCAGGTGTCCATCCCCCCCCTCACCCAGGCTGGCCTCGCTGAGCCAGAGGGTCACTCTGGTGGGAATGGCGGTCGCGCTGCCCCAGGGGCGGTGACAGCAGAGGGTTGTCCCCTCAGTGGCGCTCTGCTGTCGGGGGGATGCAGTCATGTTACACGTTTCAGGAGTCGCTCCCCCGTCCTGCTCCCTGCCAGCGGCTGACGCATTTGTCTGTGCTATCCGAGGCCGAAGTTTGAGGAACGTTTATGAAAAGTGACCCCGAGTGAGGAGGGGGCGGGCGTGGGCCTCACCACTTGGGCAAGGGGCCTGGCTCCTCCCGGGGAGACCACGCGCTGCCGGCCCTGAGCTTCCGGAGGGCTCGACAGGTGGGCCTCGCGGCCAGCATGCTTGTCAGGGGCAAGGGAGACAACGATTGACCGAGTTCAAGCCCGAGGAGCCCAAATTTCAGGAACCCGGGCCTGGGCACCTTTGAACTGCAACCTGTGGGCAGCCAAGAGCTGCCGTGTATCCGAGTCACGGGCTCAGATCCACGTTCCCAGAAGGGCCAGCGGGCCACCGTGTGGAGCTGGGGGAAGGCCTGGAGGTCCGGGGTCTGGGGCGTGAGACAGGGGTTGGTGCCTGTCTGGGGCACTAGGACTCAGAGACGCGGGGTGGTGGGGAGAGTGAGGGCTCCGGGAAGGGATGGCCCGTGCCGGGCCCGGGGGAGGGTCGCCAGGTCAGGGCGCAGGCGAGGAGGAGGTTGGGACAGGTGGAACCGGTGACAAGCTCAGGGCTGTCCAGGCTGACGTCACCCAGGGGGACGTCCTGGAGGATGGGGAGATGTGGGGCGGGGCCCTCGTGTGCGGGACGGGAACGAGGACGAGAGTCTGTGGGCGAGAGTCTGAAGTTCCAGAGTTCCTAGGCTAAAGGCGAGTGCCGCCCGTCCCCCACTGTGCTCAAGTCCCCCTGATCCCACGCTGGCCTTGGCGCTGGCCGGGTGAGGGCCGGGGAGAGGTTTGGGGAAACGCTCGAGTGTCTGTCCAGCCAGGTGACTCCGTGGCTGTGTGGGAGGGTCCGGAGGCAGAAGTGAGGCTGGGGGCTTGGTCTGCACCGGCCGCTTTGCCCAGGGAGCACCCAGCCGTGTGCCTGGCTTGTGTGGGGAGGGCGTCAGCGTTAGGGGGGCTGCTCCCCGTCCTCCCAGGTGGGCTGCTTGCCGGGAGGTCTCGCACTTGGAGCAAGAACCCCGACCCTTCCCTGGGCAGAGACCCCTACTCACCTCCCAGGCCAGACCCCTGCAGGCCGTCGGCAGTGTCGCCGAATGAATGAATAAAACACAAGATGGAAGATGACTTACCTGAGGGACAAGTCATGAGTCGTGGGTCACTGAGAAAAGGCAGCTGACGGGACAGCTGTGAGGGGTGCAGGTGTCGGGGGACCCTGCTATGGACTGGAGCCCTCAGCGTCAACACTGCCCCTCGGCCCTGGTTCTCCCCAACTGCCCTTCTCCCCGGGTCTCCCTGTTCTGAAGGGAATATCCGGGCCCCTGCTCCAGTCCCTCCAGAGCACCTGGCCCTCGTCCCCTAACTTGGGGACCTAGCAACCCGTGGCCCCAGGTGGGCAAGGAGACGCACGGATGATCAGAAAGACAGTCACCTTTCCGAAGCAACAACATCGGGGCTCTCGATCCAGAAGAGACCTCGGAGGGGAGGGCTGGTCTACCCGAGCAAGCACGGCTGGGAAGGCTTGAAGATTAGCTGATCTGAAAGTAAGTCGTTCTTTGGTGAGCGTCCCCAGTGTCCCATGCGGTGATCACCTGGTTACTGTGCCTTCAAATCCGCTGGATTTCCTCACGGAGCCCTCCCGCCGAAGCCAAGCTCTCGTCTCTAGTCTGCGGAGGTCGGGCGGAGCCAAGGAGAGCCCCGGGTGACCCGCGGAGGACACGCACATGGCAGAGAGAGATGTCCAGCTGTACTAGTCTCTGGGGAAATGCCAACCACAAACGAGAGTCCTGCCCCGAGGTTAGCAAATGTTCACAAGCCTGATCGGGCCACGTGATGGAGGCCACGTGCACGGCCAGATTCTCCTGCACACCGCGCGTCCGAGACCCTGGGGCACAGCCCGCCCGGGGACACGGCGTGGCGCATTCTCTGGATGGTCTGTTCCCAGAACCAAGCAATCGCTTCCCATCGCCCAGTGAAACATCTCACGCGGGTGAGAATGTGTATGGTCGCTCTGTGCGCGAGAGCGGCCGTCTGAAAGCCCAAATGGCCATCGCGGGGTTTGGGTTGATGAGCTGTGATACAGTCACGTGATGGAGCGCTCTGTGGCAGTTGTGGGGAGTGAGTTAGCCACAACACGATTCGGAAGGAGGCTAGCAGCGCGAGTCCCGACACGGTACCTAAAGCTGACGCTCGTGTGTAAAGTACACCGTTGTTCTATAGAAGTGTGATGGGGCAAGCATAGCTTCACAGACAGTAACGCTGTATGTCACCTATCTATGTGTCTGTCATCTACCCAACATCCATCGTCGGTCCTTCCATCCTTTTGTCCATCCGTCCCCATCCATCCATCCATCCATCTGTCCGTCCATCCGTCCATCCATCATCCATCCATCTGTCTGTCCATCCATCCGTCTATCCTTCTTTCCATCCGTCCATCTGTCTGTTCGTCCATCCATCCATCCGTCTGTCCATCCATCCATCCATCCATCCTTCTGTCCATCCGTCCGTCTGTCCATCCATCCACCCATCCATCCATCCATCCATCCATTCCTCCTTCCGTCTATCCGTCCATCCATCCATCCATCCATTCATCTGTCCGTCCGTCCATCCATCTATCCACCTGTTCGTCCATCCATCCATCCATCTGTCTGTCTGTCTGTCCGTCCGTCTGTCCATCCATCCATCCATCCTTTCGTCCATCCACCTCTATCAATCATCTATCTGAGGAGAATGAGAACAATCAGGGGAAGATTCCAGAGCATGGTGTCACTCCCCCAGGACAGGGAGGCAGGGGCGTGCAGGGGCGCAGAGGGGACTGAGAAGGGTCTCACAGGAAGCAGCGAGTTAGTGTCTTCCTGCTGGTTGTCTTCCTGCTGGTTGGTGAGCTCACAGAAGGTTGTCACATTATTAAAAAGAAAGAAAGAAATGAGGACCGCATAGGGACCAATGAGGAGTGGGTGTCGTAGACCATGAGTGAAAGTCCACTTTATGCCCCTCAAGTATCAGAGATACCCTCACGTGAAACAAACCAGAGCAGACCCCTCACCACACGCGTCTGAGCCGTGAGTCCCCCATTATGAACACGTGACTTGTCTGTTCCCAGACACCTTTCTATCAGGAGGGCTCCTTCCTGAGGCCCCCCCCCTCCTGTGGACGGGAGGCATGTTTGTGCTGAAAATGTCACCCCCAGGGCAGGGAGCCCCCTGCCCTCCCAGTGAGTGGAATGGCAAGCCTGACTCCCGGTTTGGGGGGGGGGGGGGGGGGGGGGGGGGGCGGTGGCAGGGTTTGAATGTGAGGAGAAAGGAGGTTTCCTGGGGGCAGAGAACAGGGTTTTGAGGGGCCCTGGACCCCAGAGACCACGGGCTGAGCTGGAGGCAGAGAAGGATGTTGGGGACAGCTGGCCTCCACTGGGCCCTGGGGACTGCGATACGTGAGAAGCCGCGGAGATGCTGTCAGCATCCAGGTCTGTGGCAAAGCCCCACAGATGACCAAAGTCTACCCTCCCGGGGCTGGAGTCAGATGCTGAACTCTGTGTGTGGAGGGCCATGCTCCCTCCGAGCCTCTGGGGGAGGGTGCTTCCTGCCTCTTCCAGCTGCAGGGGCTCCTGATGTCCTTGGCTTCTGGCCTGTCCCTCCAACGGTGGCCTGTCTCCATGTGGTCTCCCTGGGTCTCTGTGAGTCCTTCCCTGTCTCTTACAAGGACACTCCCATTGGATGGAGGGCCTGCCAAGTCCAGGATGGCCTTACTTCAGTCCTCTGTGACACGACC
>NW_024412417.1:47857484-47857829 GCF_014898765.1 Herpailurus yagouaroundi | reverse complement strand
CTGAAGCAGGCTCCAGGCTCCGAGCTGTCAGCACAGAGCCTGAGGCAAGGCTCGAACCTATGAACCTAGAGGCCATGACCTGAGCCGAAATTGGGCGCTCAACTAACTGAGCCACTGCCCCTTAAATTGTTTTTTACAAAAACATATTTTTTAAGTTTATTTGATTATCTTGAGAGACAGAAAGTGCACACCAGTGGGAGAGGGGCAGAGAGGGAGAGAGAGAACCCCAAGCACTGCCGGCACAGAACCCGACGTGGGGCTCGAACTCACAACCGTGAGATCGTGACCTGAGCCGAAATCAAGAGTCGGACACTTAACCGACTGAGCCACCCAGGTGCCCCTCAA